>NW_027182393.1:0-180935 GCF_040938575.1 Ambystoma mexicanum
ACAGATGTTAAGATCACTACATATTTTGTACATATTTTAGATGTCTTATTCGTGTTAAGAGGGTGCTTTCTTTTTTCTTTTAAGTGGATAAACTATTTGAAAAAATCTTTATTTTTGGTGTAAAAAGTCAAATTGATGACTAAATCACACAAAAAAATAAAAAAATTAAAGTTAATGTCACTACAGTGGGCCACACTGCATTAGCTTCAAGCAGGGCCATCTTGCACTTTTGAGGCCCTGGGCACGCACATCTTTGGGGCCCCCTCCACCAAACCAAAGAACTGAAGTGATTCAAAATAAGCATGTTTACTTGCTTTATGTCCACTCGCCCTCTTAATTCTTGCTCTAATCAGAATGATAAACAAGTAGCATTTGAAGGCCAGCATTGGCAGTCTACAAAGAGGTAACCTCTGTTCTAGTATAGATACAGGAGACTTTCTTTTATCAATAACATCCAGGAAGGTATGCAGCCTGTAGTATTAATGCAGGGCCATATGTAAAAGGTACATGTCCCCCAGAATAAAGAACTCATTATCTGCCTTACAGAATGCAAAAGTGCTCAAGCATGGATAAAGGAAGACCTATTGGAGGGAAGGAGAAAGCAAGACATACCATAGCATGGATAGTGATTGCAGATTAGAAGCTACCAGGATGGTGGCTGTATCCAGACGGGCTGAGATTAGAAGTGGGACATAGTTTTCAAATAGTGTTGTCATTATAGCTCAAAAGAATATGTGCATGTAGGGTGCAATTTACCAATGCTCACTATTATAGTGTAAGCAACACTGTAGACAGTGAAACCATGAGCGCAGCTTTTTTGAAGATCATATCCTGAAAAGGAAGTCACTCTGCAGGGTTCACAATTTTGAAAGGTTTAGGGATTGGTAATTTTGAGAGGTTAGGCAATTAAAGATTAAATGAGAGGCTCAAGATCACACATTGGTTAAGGGGTGAAGCTTTGATGTGCGCCAACTCTGCAATTTCTGCATTTGAAGACTTTCTTTTCCGATTCTTACCATGAACTAAAATAATCTGATGTTATAAAACTGACTTGGAAAGTACACAAATCATATTACCAAACATGACCATTTAAAAATTACTAAATATTATAGAAGGGTGTTACACAAAATGGGAATGATTCTAGCTTCATTCTCTCCATCACGAAGGGAAGCGTATAAGTACCATTTTACCGATTTATGTGATTTAACAGATTTAATCTGGGGTTGTCTTTTGTATTTTAAAGCATTATCTACTTCCAACACACTGATTTGTGAAATTGTAATTTATAAATGTGCAGAAAAATCTTTGACTTTTACAAAAAAGAAAACAGTTTTTTGTGTCAAAGAGCAGACCTTAAAATATGCTTGCCCGAGGCCTGCAAAATCTGGTCCGCTCACTTCTGTCTACCACCCCTTCCACTCAAAGGGCCTACATAAGAAAAAAGATCAACTAATGGCCAGTGGTGAAAATGAGCGGGAGCGGTTGGGAGTACTGTTCCTCTACTTTTTTTTTTAAATTAAGATTTACTGTTCCTATACTTTTATTTTAAAAAGAAACCATTCCGGAATAGACGTGTAGGAAGAAGTTGAAGCTTGCACTGCAGTGTACTGAACGTTCACTTAAATAGTATGCCCATTTGTTTGGGGCATTATATTGCAGGTGGGACTGAGTTTGGCGATGGGTTTGTGGGTTCTGGAGGCAAGCCAGCAGGGAACATAGTTCCACTATTTCTTTTCATACACTTCGATCACTGGCAAATATCACAGAAAACAGCACATTCATGTAGAAAATATTACATGATTTGACCAGGATCACTGTATCATCTGCTGGCAAAGCCAGGATACAAGCATGAACGCTTTGGATCCACAGTCTTTAATTTGGATGCTTATTCACCACTTGGTGTGAAAGTTTATGTTCATCATTGGAGGTGATTGCCTAGGTTTTACAACACCCCATCTGAACAAACCAATGTCTAGACCTTCATCATACAGATGACATTTGAGTTTGTATAGCATCTCCTATCTGGTGCAGGTACATTGCTGATAATAGCACCTGTTGTGTTGCAAAGCCAAGTACATATGCAGGCATGTTTATAAACTTCAAACATTGGAAAGGCTCAGGCAGCAGGTTTATGCTGCTCCTGGTCCTCTCCTTATATTGATGATTGGAAATAATGAACTCTAAGAAGAAGATTGATACTGCAGATAATCCAATCCCAAAGAAGTCCAAGCCCACATCAGTGATGGGTGATGCCCCTGGCCCGCAAGGTATTTATTCCTTACTTCTGAAAGTAGCCCAGGACCCAGGGAAAGTGGCCCACGATGAAGGAGATGTGAAATCATCCATGGAGGACCTGTCCCTCAGAGTCACCCAGAGAGAAAGTAAAGTAGAGTCTCTGGTTTGGAAACTGGCTCAGCTTCAATGTCCTCAGAGATTTCTGGAAGTTACAGGACATACAGGAATTTAAGAGAGGATTTTCAGAAAGGAAGAGAGAAAACCATGGAAATAGATCTGAAAATCAGAAGTAAGAATTTGAGGATTGTGGGCTGCGAAGAAAAAACTGAGGAAGACCTGGTCCAAGTTGCGATTGAAATAATAAAATCCTCATTTAACTATGAACACATTGCTCCTGCTGATATCGACAATATCTACAGAGTGGGCAAGAAAGTGGGGTCCAAGGCTAGGCAAATCCTAGTGTCCCTCGTGAACACAAGAACCAGAGAGGACATTTTAAAAATGGCAAGAACCAATAAAGCTGCTTACTTCTGGGAAAACCGGGTCTTTGTATATCCAGACTACCCAAAAGAAATCTTAATGATCAGGAAATCCTTCAAAGAAGCAAAGGATTTGGCAAGGTCTATGGGAGTGAAAACCTTCTTGAATAGATTCAATTTATTAACCATACTACTACATCGCCCCATCCAAGGGAAGAGGGCAGGAGCCCTTTCCCCATCGCTGCAACGCCATAACAGCTGGTAAGCTGCAACGAAGGCCTGCCTGGCCTTGTCCAACTTCCTGCCTGACCCCCGCATGCCGGGCGCATCGCGGCGCCACATCGAGGCTAAGCCTCGCTTATCCCGCCCATTACATCCGCCGGCAGGCGGATGCGCCGGCGGCCCTACGAAGGCCATACAAAGGCCTGTTGAGAGCCTGTTGGGCCTCACTACATCGCCCCATCCAAGGGAAGAGGGCAGGAGCCCTTTCCCCATCGCTGCAACGCCATAACAGCTGGTAAGCTGCAACGAAGGCCTGCCTGGCCTTGTCCAACTTCCTGCCTGACCCCCGCATGCCGGGCGCATCGCGGCGCCACATCGAGGCGCCACATCGAGGCTAAGCCTCGCTTATCCCGCCCATTACATCCGCCGGCAGGCGGATGCGCCGGCGGCCCTACGAAGGCCATACAAAGGCCTGTTGAGAGCCTGTTGGGCCTCACTACATCGCCCCATCCAAGGGAAGAGGGCAGGAGCCCTTTCCCCATCGCTGCAACGCCATAACAGCTGGTAAGCTGCAACGAAGGCCTGCCTGGCCTTGTCCAACTTCCTGCCTGACCCCCGCATGCCGGGCGCATCGCGGCGCCACATCGAGGCTAAGCCTCGCTTATCCCGCCCATTACATCCGCCGGCGGCCCTACGAAGGCCATACAAAGGCCTGTTGAGAGCCTGTTTGGAGCATCAGGAGCCAGGGGCCACGGACCTTTAATCTTTTGTGAGTAGTGGGAATACCCTCATTCTATACCATTGTGCTTTCTGGTATGCCCTCTGCTATTACGCACCCATAAACATTTGAACTCGGTTTCTTTAACTGTTTGCTACATACGCTCATGCTTCCAACGCCGCCGCCTCTATGCATTACTGCTGCCACTTCTTTAATAGTACAGGCATCCTTAGCCCTTAGTGCTCCATGCCTCATGACTGCTATTTGGCCGTGCCCTATGGTCGCTAACGTACCACTGCAACTGTGTTGTGCCCTATGGTCGCCCAGACCCCACTTGCATTGTGTTGTGCCCTATGGTCGCCCAGACCCCACTTGCATTGTGTTGTGCCCTATGGTCGCCCAGACCCCACTTACATTGTGTTGTGCCCTATGGTCGCCCAGACCTCATTCGCATTGTGTTCTGCCCTATGGTCGCCCAGACCCCACTCGCATTGTGTTGTGCCCTATGGTCGCCCAGACCCCACTTGCATTGTGTTGTGCCCTATGGTCGCCCAGACCTCATTCGCATTGTGTTGTGCCCTATGGTCGCCCAGACCCCACTTGCATTGTGTTGTGCCCTATGGTCGCCCAGACCTCATTCGCATTGTGTTGTGCCCTATGGTCGCCCAGACCCCACTTACATTGTGTTGTGCCCTATGGTCGCTTAGACCTCATTCGCATTGTGTTGTGCCCTATGGTCGCCTAGACCCCACTTGCATTGTGTTGTGCCCTATGGTCGCTTAGACCTCATTCGCATTGTGTTGTGCCCTATGGTCGCCTAGACCCCACTTGCATTGTGTTGTGCCCTATGGTCGCCCAGACCCCACTTACATTGTGTTGTGCCCTATGGTCGCTTAGACCTCATTCGCATTGTGTTGTGCCCTATGGTCGCCCAGACCCCACTCGCATTGTGTTGTGCCCTATGGTCGCCTAGACCTCATTCGCATTGTGTTGTGCCCTACCTATAACGCCTATGCCCCCTTCACGCCACTCCCCTGTACATTACCTTAGCCCCAGCATGCTACTCTGCCTGACTGCGATCATGTTCCCGTTCTGTGTCATGCAAAGTAACATACCCTGCACTGGCAACAGTTACCTAGCCTATAATAATGGTTTAGTCAGACCCGCCTGCCCAAGACACCACCCGATCACCTGCCCTACACCATTCCTGCCCACCACACCAGCCTTCCCCCCGGATACCAAGTCCGCCCTTCCCACCCATAGACATGCACACGTTCCGCATGTCGCAGCTAACACACACCTAGCTGTCTATAAGCAGAACCCCATCAACACGAGAGCATCTTGCCCTACCATTGACTACAACACCTCTACATTAGCTAACCCAACCAACTCCCATAACACTACCCTCATCCCCTCCGATCGGAATTCTAGACTTGGCGCCAGAACCCACCACAGACCTAGCAAAGGCCCTACCAAATCACTCAATAAGATCAACCCTCACACTGTAACACCCATCAACACTATCCATCCCAGTCTTAAAGAAGCTCTCCTAAATGTCAGATCATTAGTCGCCCATGCCTCAGAAGTCGCTGACATTATTCTAACAAACAACCTGGACTTCCTTGCGGTAACCGAAACATGGCTGCACGATGCTGCAGGTCCATCTCTTACCCTAGCCATACCTGATAACTACACCATCCTTAGAGCAGATAGACCGAACGCTCGAGGTGGCGGCGTAGCTATCATCTTTAAGTCCACGCTTGACATCAGACTATCCTCTGCTCCCCCACTCAAATCCTGTGAACACATTACAGTCAAATTTCAAACCTCCCCTAAAAGTACTATTACGCTGCACTTAATTTACCGACCCCCGGGCCCTCCTGGCTCATTTGAGGAAGACATCACTTCACTAGTTGCTGAAAGTTCCAAACCATCAGCACAATTGATTATACTCGGAGACTTTAACCTTGGGTTTAACGACCCCCTAGACACCCCAGCCACTGCCCTGGCCATGGCATTAGAGGAGCATGGCCTCCAACAACTTTGCTCCAAACCTACCCACTCGAAAGGCAGAATCCTTGACTGGATAACTACCCTTAACTGCAACATTACTACGAAAGATCCCACACAACTTATCTGGACTGACCACCACCTCCTCCCGTTTGACATTCTTACCAGCAACTCAGCACATAAAAGGCCTATCATGGCACCTGCCTGCCCTACTAGGAAAAAGAGCAATATCACAGCGGAAGCCCTAATACCTCTGGTGATCCCTACTTTAAACGCACTACCCGCCACAATGGACTTGAACCAACTGGTCAACGCCTACAATGAGTCCATGGCCAAAGCCATTGACATCATTGCCCCACTGAAACTGCGCAAAGGAATACCCAAAGCGCACCTGAACACATGGTTCACCCCGGAGCTCAAAACCCTGCGTCAACAAAAAAACAAACTTGAAGCACTCTGGAAATCAGTGCCTTCTATAAATAACAGAACCAATCTCACCAACATCTCCACCCTCTACAAAAATGAGATTATACGGGCCAAGAAAGAATCTCTCAATACTAGGATCTCCCAGGCAAGCTCCAGTACTAAGGAGCTCTTTAACATACTAAAGGAATTAGAAAACCCCATTACCCCCACTGACTCTTGCACTAAGGATAAACCCTGGTGCACAGGGATCCAGAATGCCCTAGCTAACAAAATCTCAGGGCTCCAAACTAAAATCAACAACAAACGACAACAACTCACTCTCGATCCCACCTCCTTCCCCACGCCCCCTCCACCTACTGCCACTAATTCAGGCTTCACCTTCAAAAAGGTATCCATATTGGAGGTTCAGAAAATTATAGCATCCCTCAAACCATCGAATTGCAAGGGGGACAGCTGCCCCGCACAGATCATAAAAGATGCAGCTAGGGATCTCTCCCCATTTATCACCAAATTAATAAACCTGTCCTTCGCCAACAACATGGTCCCCAGCAATCTGAAACAGTCCTGAGTCCTACCGCTACTAAAAAAAACTACTCTCAACCCTGACATCCCCACGAATTACAGACCCATTACCACCGTCCCATTCCTACTAAAAATCTTGGATAGAGTGGCTTATTTACAAATCCAGGACTACCTTGAGGCCAATCACCTACTAGGAACTCGCCAATCTGGCTTCAGACCACAACACGGGACAGAAACGGCCCTTGTTGATCTCAAATGCCAGATAGACGAACTCAAAGACAAAAACAAGGCTGCCATCCTTCTACTCCTTGACCTCTCCGCTGCCTTTGACCTGGTCGACCATAAAATCCTGTGCAACCATTTATCTCTGGCAGCACACTTCTCCCACTCTGCAGTCACATGGATCCAATCTTTCCTGGACAACAGAACCATGCGGGTCTTCTCCCCCCTAGCAGCGGCTGACCCCATCCCCATCACCTGCAGTGTCCCACAAGGATCCTGTGTCTCACCTACCCTTTACAATATTTTCACCAAGCCCTTATTCGACAAGCTGGACAATCTGGGTGTCACCTATACTAACTACGCAGATGACACCCAGATACTCTTCACCTTATCAGGCAACTACAACAAGGACGCCAAATGGATCAATGAAGTCTTTTCCATCATTCAGGCATGGATGGCCACACATGGCCTATGCCTGAATGATGACAAGACTGAATTGCTTCTTGTCGGCTCACCGAACACTATCAGTAAACTCTGTCCCGGCTACACTAGCTTCACTATTGACGGTAACACCATACCCATTGCCAAGAGCGTAAAAACCCTCGGCTTCTACCTAGACACGAACATCAACCTAGCTAAACAAATCAACATGACCGCCTCAGCCACTGCCTACACCGGTAAACTTATCAGGGCCTGCAGACCACTGATCTCCCCTAGCAACTGTCTCATCCTAGCCAGAACACTCATTCAATCCAAACTGGATTACTGTAATAGCCTCTATGTAGGTGCCAACAAAACAGTAATCAATAAATTGCAAGTTTTACAAAATAACGCACTCCGTGCCGCCCTCAATATTCCTAGAAGGGAACACATCTCCGCCACCAGAACTGCCTGCAAATGGTTGTCCATCCAACAGAAAATTGATTTGAAAACCATATGCCTTACTTACAAAGCCCTCAATCATCTTGCCCCACCCTACCTCTCGAACAAATTTACACTAAGACAGAACACTAGAACCACCAGATCGTCCAACTCATTACAACTAACAGTTCCCAAATACTCCCTCAAAAGAGCCGGAGGATCCAGCTTCCCAACCTTGGCATCACAACTCTGGAATTCCATCCCACTGGATATTAAATCCACACCTACTTTCCAACCTTTCAGAACCAAGGTCATTTCCTGGTTAACCAACAAATAACTGTCCTACCACATATGTATGCACTCCGAATGTCCAATTTTATGTATATTGTTTGAATACTATTATCTATGCCCTATCAACACTGTACTATTGTCTTTTACCTGTAACCTGATGTTCAAAGCGCATATATACCCCCGGGTCAAGAGCGCTATATAAATAAATAAACAAACAAACAAACAAACACAACAGAGGATGACTGGAGGCATTTGAAGAGTGCATTGCCTCTATCCAGGTAGGATAGGATCTGTGCTTGAACGGTGGATCTAAAGCTTTCCGGATGGAGGAAGGGCTTGACTTTTCCCATGAGGTAGAGCTGATACCAAGCTGTCTGAGTTATCGTAGCTATCTGTGTCTTGAAGGAGAGGTGTTTGTCGATGTGTAATCCGATGGACATGGCGCAGGAGGTGAGCTTGAGTGTGAAGCACTCAAAGTTCATGGTTGATAGCCAGGTTTGTATGTGTGTTCAGTGTTGTTGGTGGGAAGTAGGAATTCAGACTTGGACGGGTTGAGCTTCAAGTATGCACTGGACATCCACGACTGGATCAGCGAAAGTCAGGTTTTGAGCCTTTGAATGCCTTTGATGGAGTTGATCTTGAGGTATAGATGTGTGTTATTGGCGTATTGGTGGATGTGGATGTTGTGTGTGGCTAGGAAGGCTCTCAGTGGCTCCATGTATAGATTGGCGATCACTGGGGAGAGGATGAAACCCTGCGGGACTCCACAGGTGACTGGTAGCATTGACAATCTAGAGGAGTCCATCCAAACAACCAAACGGTTGGCGCGGTAGGACTTGAACCAGTATAGGAGAAGGTTTCTAGTTCCCATTTGCCAATGTAGGGTGTCTGTAAGTGCCTGTTGGTCTACTGTGTCGACAGCGGCCAAGTGGCCAAGTAGAACCAGGAGGTAGGCGCTATGGTGCTGTGCATTAAAAGTGTACAATCCACGAGCAGGAACTGTGGTATAATGCATTAAAAGTATACCATCATGAGCAGGAGCTATGGTCTTGAACAGGAGCTATGGGACTGTGCATTAAAAGTGTAGCATTCACGAGCAGGAGCTATGCTACTGTGCATTAAAATGACACCATCTCTGAACATTAGCTTTGGTACTGAGCATTACAATTATACCATTCATTAGCAGATTTGGTACTGTGCATTAAAAGGCTACCACCCATGAGCAGAAGATTGGATAGTGAGCATTAAAAGTACATCATGAGTAGGAGCATTGGTACTGTGCGTAACTTGATTTTGAGAGAAATATTCACTTCTGCAGCTCATGTTGCCATACTCTATTTGAAATGACATGAACAGGTGTAGTCCATACTTTACCTGATCTGTTTAAGGAAATGCCCTTCTACTGAGGCCTATCGGTATGTTATGTTGATTTATACTGCACACCACTGCCATTTGCATGCTCTCCAGGTGGCTCTGTAAGAAAGACAGCTACCTGTAACTAAGACACTCTCATCAAACAGCGCCTCAATGCCTATGGGCTGTAGTGCACTTTACTAATCCAAATAAATAAATAAGAAAAGTGGGCAGGGTTGGTTAGTAAGGGAGAGAGATATAGGATAGACACTGTGCTCATATTATGATGCATGCAGATCCAGGAGAAACTGGCATCTGTGAGCATTTTCAGTGTGCTTTGTAATGTGTACTGAGTTTGTTGTGTCCTAAAGGGTGGCGTCCAGAGTCTGAATTGTTTGTTCTCTGCATATATTTGGTTTGTAGCATGATTAGAAAAAGGTGTGTGGTTTGAGTATTTTGGAGGGTTGGTTCGCTAGCCCTCTGGGCGTGTGTAGTACGTGAGAGATTGTGGGGGCGTGGAAAAGAGAAGGGGTCTTGATTAGTTGGCTTCTGGTGATCTCTGGGTGTTGAGTAGTTTTATTGTCCGTTTTCCATTCTGTATTGTGCCATGTTTGCTTTGGTCAAGGAGTATGGCTTGTCGGGAGCGCTGTGAGGAACTCATGGTGACAACAGGTAGCACAGACACAAGTGATTACAGTTCGAGGGTATTTATTGAATAATGAATGCTGCATGCAGGTTGGAAAAACACCTCATCTAAACCTATATCTAAGATGGGAGCAAGCATCGACCATCACATGTAAAATAAGGCAGCCGTAGAGTCGTTGTGTCAAAATAAAAAGGGCCTATACTGAGGAACCTTTTGCCTAGGCTCACAACTAATAAAAACAGTGGTGTGGGATGGTTCTCAAGAAAAGAAAGAAGTGTTCTCAAAATATTATATCAGGATGCAGTAGCCTGAGTCTTCTTTCCCCACGTTTTGGACACGGGGTAAGATGGGAGCTTGGAGCACAGCACAGTCTCGGGCTTCTCCAGCACAAGACAACAGTTCCAATGGCAGTTCTCAGGACAGTCGATGGCCAAGTCTTGTTTCCTGTGAAAGTCTCTTTCATTCAAGGCCTGAAGCGGTCAAACAACAAAAACAAATGTTCCTTTAACAAATAAAAGTTCGTTTCCGATGTTCGCTGGGTGACGGGATCACCCCAGGTTCCCCTCCTTATGGATGCTGACCCATCTCAATCATCTACCACAGTTTCACGTAGGGTGCTGATTTTACCGCTGAGTCTCCCTCTTTCGAGCGCTGACCCTTCTTGTGTTGTATTCCCAAAATATAAAGTTCCTTTTTCAATCAACTTTGGGTGTTAGCTTCACTCCTGGATCTCCCTCGGTCGGGCTTGGGACCCTCTTCCCTTTGTATTCTTGGGTGATGGCTTCACCCTGGGATCTCCCTTGGTCAGGCGTAGACCCCTCTTGACTTCCTTTTCACTTTACTATCAAGTGTTAAGGGATTCACTTCCCTTGCTTTCTCTCAATATGGGATTCACTTCCCTTGCTTTCTCTCACTGTGGGATTCACGTCCTTTGCTTTCTCTCAATGTTGGATTCACTTTCCTTGCTTTCAAAGTGCTTGTGTAGATCAAAGTCTTTCAATTGTACAGGGATTTTGCTCGACCCGCTGCGTGACCATTTCGCTGGCCCTCCCATGGCCTTCTGTTACTTGTAGTTTCTCTCATATGAATTACCACCCATGTGGTGGCACTTTCCCTTTGCAGCTGGTCTCTCCTTACACCTTTTTACAGTTCATTCAAAGTTTGTTAAACTTGGTTCAAACTTGCCACTTTGCGCTTCTCATTCCACAGAGCCCTGTTCTTATCGATTCACTGGCTGTGATGAACCGCTTGGCTGTTGGCTCTTTCGAGTCAAGGCCAGTACCACGGACGCAGGAACATCCCTCACTCCTGCTTATCGGCATAGGTTTGCCCTGTGTAACATTGACATCTTCTGCAGGACACTTGTGCTATTGTTCGCAGTGTTAGGCTCTCCTCCAGAAAGGCTCTGCGGGTCTGGAGTGAAAAGGGCAAGGTCACTTCTCTCCTCACCACCCTCTTGATTTCTCCTGTCTTTGTCCTTCTCTTGAACTGCTGCATGGTAGCCGTCTCACCGAGCTGTCGCCCGTGCTCGCCTTGCTCAAACTGTGCTCTCTGGTTCCACCTTTTATGGGATGAAAACGGGCTGTCAGGTGTATGTGATTGTGATAAATTGCCTGACTTTGCCTGACCCTTGTATTGGGGCATGTCAGATAAACGGCTCTGGCGTTAGTCCATTGTCCTTTCTGGTGCGTGAAAGTGTTTGTGTTGGAGCAGGGGAGTGGGGGGGGGGGTCAGTGGTTTGGAATGTCCTAAGTGAGAGGGTGGGGAAAAGTTGTTACAGGAAAGGGAATATCGTGTCTCACCCATCGATGACCCACTCCCACTCCCCAAGGACCCCCCATCCAGGTGTTCCTCCCTCTCTGGTCCACCACCAGGAACTCGATCCAATAACAATGGCCATGTCCTGGCCACCTGCATGACAGATCCTTGAGGTTTAGACAGGGATATGCCTTAAGGTTTGTCACAGCGCGCATCCATGTTTATCTCAGTGAGTTGAATAGCCATATTTTTGTTGTTTTGTGAATGTTAGGTGGTCTTCCGTCGTTCTTAATTCCTTCGCTAGCAAGTTACATAGTTTGGCTATCAGATACTAGAAGGTGGTTCCTCTGGATTTCCGTTTCTCATAGTGTCTTGTTTCTATTTGGAGGTCGTTGCTCTGTCTTAAATCTCTTGCTTGTTGGCACGGGGGATTTTTGGCTTAGAGGAATTAAGCACCTTGTCCGCATAGTGATTTATGGGAAATGCAGAGGGATTTGAAGTGAATGCATTTATTCACTGGCAGCCAGTGCAGACTTCACTGGGCCGGTGTGATGTGGTCTCTTCTATTTAGTCTCAGGAGTAGTCTTGCTGCAGTATTTTTGATGTGTTTTCATTTTTTTGTGATGCATTCTGGCATTCCAAGATGGACATTTTTTGTGTAGTCTATTTTTGGTAATACCAAGGAGATGATTGCAAGGTTCTTTTTGGGAAATTGAGGTAAGGGAGGATCCCCCTCGTTAATCACAGTAGGTATAAACATTTTATTTGCTATTGCAGGATCACACAGCGAGATCAAAGATAAACTCCATCTGAGTTTAAGGTATGCATAAACGAACCTCTTCAGTGGACATCTGCCGCAGGCACTGCTATCCACCCTCACACTTTAGAATGCAACTATGACAAATTTGGTCTAGCTGAACACGTAACAGCTTCGCCCCTTCACCAGACTTGCCTTAAAACCTCTGCTGTTATGAAGAGGGATGGCCTAAATCTACCCCCGTTTTCCGCTACACCAGACATACGAACCGAAAGAAGAACTGAAACGATCACACTCACCCTTATGTACCAGTTCCCAGTGCCCCCGCGAGTGATAAGTATGTTGAAAGGTACACACTCTGCCAACCCTACATCCCAGGAGCAACACAAATGCGGCCTAGAGTGAACGAGGAGCCTCTGGATACTGTTAAGGACACATCAATTGACAGCCTCGGCTAAAGCGCCAAGAAGACACACTCACATGTCGTTAGAGACACCACAACATAGCAGTGTTAGACAGGAAACACATGTGTCATCCGCACATTGGGACACGAAAACACGCACCCGAATACATGAAGAACATATGCCTCAGTTCTATGAGATAGAGGACAAATACATTTACATCCTGCCATTGCTTTATTATTTTGTCATTAACTTGACCGCAGCAAAGCAGAATCCATAAGAAGCAAGAGACCCTGTGCAAAAGCTTGCCGATGCTTATATGCAACTAATCCTATGGAGCGGCAGGAGCACCCAAAGGACCCGACAGCGCCATTAGTAATTAACCTATGGATACTATGGAATAGCACACATATGTAGAGACCATCCCTTGGGTTAGGAAAATTAGAGCAGGCCACAACTGTCTCAATCAAGGCTGAGCTGAGCTGAATTCAGCGCGATACAAGGAGTAACAGTGTGGGACAGGGCCTGCTGCCAAGGCCACGTTGTTGTGAGTGACATTCCATTCCCTGAACTGCAGTAACACCAGCATTGAAAATACAAATAATTCTTAATAAAATCGGACAAATTCAGAGCTACAGAGCTCAAAAACACAGCCTCTGAACACGTGATCCAGCAGGCTGATAGTGAACCGAAACTAGCAGCTGGGAAAGAGGAGCAGTCTCACGCATCCAGACAATGGTTTGCAACTAAGTTGTTACAGAAGAAGACAAGTGGTCTATAATGAGAACATGCACGCATAGTGTTTGGTGGTTTACACATGTTACAATGCAGACACATAGTTGTTCTTATTACCTTGAAAAGGTACACACCAAGCTGAGAACCGACTTGGGTCCCAGTCCTGGGGACGACAGCTCTAGCCAATCACAGTTCAAGACCCTAGTGGTGGCTAGCGATGGGCAAGAACCAATAGTAAGATCCTCACATTGTAACATTTTAGAAGTAGCAATTTTCTGGGTTGGGTCAGGCCTGACATCTGACATGGGAGAGCCAATGACCTGACCGATATATGGTCCTCCATAGGTAGATTACTACTCAACACCCAATCACAGGGTGTGATAGGTTTTCTGGAGAAAGGCCCAAGTTGTGATGCCAGTGTGATGCAACCTGACTACAAAACTGGCCTGCGAGCCAGAGCATACTGAGATGTGCCAGTATCCCTTCTTCCGTGTACTGATCCCTGTTGGTTTAGGCTGTAATACACCACAGTTGAACTTGCTGTCTGTCTGGGCCTGCGTTCCTTTTGGGAAAGGGAAGTAGTTAGGCCTTCCATGAGTTCTGAGTTCACGAACTTCTACCAACCCTCGACCTGCCTGGGAGTATCCTCCTAACAGTTAGAATACAGCGACAACCTATGACAACTTCCGGTCTATCTGGTCAAAAATTGATTCTCTTGCACTAGCGCTCTGCCGAGACCTCCCTCAGCAGCCATTCACATACCAGAATTCCTGGGTTACTTATTGGACCCTAGCCAGCCCACCTAATTCCTAATCTTGGCCAAATGCACGCATGCAATCTAAGGCTTATCTAAGCATTTTTCCATACCTGGTCTTCGGTCCCTGAGGGTGTTCCTACCACAAAGCCTGTTGAGGCCATACAAATGGGAAAAGGCGCTAGATAAATGACAACTGCTACTACTTTTGTGTTTACTTGTGGTTCCAACGTAAGTGCATTGTCCATGAGAATTCCCAGATTTTTTAACAACGTCAATGTCGCTAGTTGGGCTCCCATGCTCAGGGGCCAGGTCAGGTATGCCGGTGTTGTATTGTCTTCCTGAGGGACGATCAATATTTCTGTTTTGGTTAGATTTGACCGTGTGTGACACACACGTCAGGGGGGATTTAGGATAATAACATTAGCTATCAAAAGAAGAACACCATAGATAAAGCTGACCTTTTATGTCTAAAAGAATCATTCAAAAGCTTGCAGCGCTACTGGACGAGTTCTACATGTGTGAGAAGCCTGCGTTGCTGAGGCCTATGCTATGCCTGTTCTACTTAGATTGATCTGCTCCACCTGCAACTTTACCTGTTATTTGTGAAGGAAGCTTGCACTGGGGCTGGATTAATTCTTCCCGAGCGAGAAGCCTAGGTTACTGAGGCACATGTGGTGCCTCTGGCCCTGTGCTATGAAGCTTGTTCTGCTTCCCATATCTAAACTAACCTGTAACCAGCGCCTTGATGCCTCATGGTTTAGCGTGCTTATCAAATGTATAAATAAATACTGCACATGATCTATGTGCAGGGATCTTTTCTATGCTAACCAGTTCTCTACAAAAGAGGTTGCATTTATGTTGCTCGTTCTGCATCTGTTTTATGTTCCCTTTATAAGTGTTTGTGAAACCTATACCCACTTATCCAATTTATTAGAAATGTATTCTATAAAATCAACCATTATGCCCATATTTACATGCTTTTTCATGGATCTGAAACCCCTCACAACCTCGATAGATATCTAGATACAAGATGTTTGGAACATGTGCTTTGGACAGTTGGTATTGTACATACAGCTGTTCCCAAAGTCAGTGTCTGTTCAACCGAGAAACACATTTACACATTTCCTTATATAGCCGAAGTTGTGCATGTACATAAATTCAAACATAACACATTAAATCGAACTCTACGTTCATGCCTCTGGGACTAAGGCAGTCAAGGGTGTCAATCCATACTATCTCCCTCTGATGGAGAGTTCTTGAGATGTCTCCACCTCTAGGGCCTAGAATTACATGTTCAAGTATTACGCATTTCATTTCAGCTACCGAATGTCTATCTTGTAGGAAATGTATTGCAACAGGAGATTTTTGACTTTTAGTTCTAATATTGGATTTGTGCTCCGACCATCTGGTTTTCGCTTTCCGCGTGGTCATGCCTACATAGAATAGGTCACAGGGACACTTAAATATATTATCACAAACCACAACCCTTTGTTGTTAAGTTGTATTATCTTGAACAAGTGTTGAAACACCTATAGTGTAATACTATCTATATGGTTTTACCATAGGAATTGAATCCAAGAACATATGTAATATTGGAAGAAGTAGTATCATTTAGCCCTGAAGATGGACTGTCAGAAAAGTCCGAAACGCGTTGGCAACACATTGATAAATCTCGATACTATTTTGTTTTGGTGACTTAAACCAGGAAATGTATTTGACTTCATTTCTTGTTGTTACCCCACAATCACTTTCTGTTGTTACCCAAAAGGGACTTTGTGAATTTATGTATACAAACATAACGAATCTTATGGTTTAGAGTATATCTATGAATAAGGTTTCGTAAACTGTACAAATTATAGATTTTGACAGGTTCTGAAAGAAAGAAAAGAATATTTTGGTTTGATTAAAAATAACCCATGACGGGTCTTTTTACTTTTCCTAAAGTTGTATTGTCTTACATCAATGAATCAATAGACACACTTAACTATGTGAAGCGAATTGAAAAAGGAAGACATAACTGCTTGGCAACTCGGGATCACACACCTACCTACCTCTTTTACCCTTCCAACTCCGAATCCTAGAGAAAAGAGACCGATACTCTTAGTTAAATTCAGAATCACAAGCAGTGAGTGGTCTACTAGAGCTCACGTGCCTGCAACATTGATACGTTTTGGAATTATATTCCCTTGGGTGTGCACTAAGGGTTGGCAGGTAGCAATACATGCCTCTCTCTCCCCAGTTCTTTTACCAGTCCCGAGTGGCCCTGTGACATTCGCCCTGGTGCACCTGAAATCCTAATTATACCACTAATAAACAACATACGGATAATTCCGCCATTTGTAAATAATAGAAACGCACAAGTAACCCATAGTAGTGCCTCCTCCTCCTTTCCTCACAACCCTTTTTCCCACTCTCATGTATTTTAATGTGAATTTTACCTCTGTGTTTCTTTTGGTTGTGGAGTCTGACAAACTCCTTAGGCATCAAAGTTTAATCTAGAAGTGTGCCCAATAGCCTCTATGTGAAAGTTGAATTTAGAAGTGCATTTAGAAGTTGAATTTAGGAGTGCGCCCAATAGACTCTCTGTGAAAGTTGAATTTAGAAGTGTGTCCAACAGCGTTTATGTGAAAGATGAATTTAGAAGTGTGCCCAATAAACTCTCTTTGAAAGTTGAATTTAGAAGTGTGCCCAATAGCTTCTGAGGGAAAGTTAAATGTAGAAGGGCGCCCAATAGCCTCTCTGCGGAAGTTGAACTTAGAAGTGGGCCCAATATCCTAATAGTCTAATACTGTGCCTGGTTGAACCGACTAATCTCCCTGATAACCTCTCTGTACAAAGTTAATTTTAGATTCATGCCTTATACCCTCCTAGTATAAAGTCGAATTGAGAGAAGTGTGCCTAGTATTCTGATATCCCAGCTATACAAAATTGAATCTAGAGGTAGACCTAATACCATCTCTGTGTGCAGTTGAAGTTAGAAGTGTACCTAATAGTACCTAATAGCCTAACATCATCTCTGTGTACAGTTGAATCTAGAAGTGTACCTAATAGCACCCAATAGCCTAATACCATCTCTGTGTACAGTCGAATATAGAAGTGCACCTAATAGTCTAATATCATCTCTGTGCAAATTGAACTTGGAAGTGTGCCTAAAAGTGTGCCCCCACTGAATGTAGAACTACAATTAGAAAGCCCTCCTAAATTCCACCTAAAAGCTTGTACCAAGCATGAGTACACCCACTCCACCAGAGCTTGCCGGAAACGACCACCGTGGACCGCCCCACTCCCTGTACTGCCTTCCCTCCTGTCCCCCCTTCCCAAATCACCCCCCCTTCTTCGCATTCCCTACCATTCCCCTCCCCAAACACCAAGCCAGAGGGGCACGATGGTGAGCCAACCACCCTAAAACCACTCCTCCCCCGAATCCCACCACGGACCAGTCAACGTTAAACATGTCCGCTCCCCTCACTATCATACCAGGCACACCCCTCCCTGCAATCATCCACCCCCGCCTTGCCCACAAACCCTCACCACCTTCCCCCCGACCGCACCCTTTACCCTCCCTAAAAACTGCACGCCTAGCCCTAGCAAGAACCGAAGACGCATCTCTCTCCCCCTCTGACCCCCCTACCCTCTCTCACACTCCAATCGCAACAAAGAATCTAAAGAGGAAATGTACCTGGTCCCCCTCAATCTCTCAGCAATCTTCGCCTCCCCTGTCTCGACCCACCACCTCATTCCCCCAATCACCTCCTTCCCCCGTGGCTTCACCCTTCTGAAACCCCTCTCCCTCGATTTCTCATCAACTCAAACTCCTAACCGCCCACACCCCACCTTCAAATCCTCCGAACCAAACCCGATCATCCTAACACACGCAGCCACCCAATCCCGCCCGAATCCCGCCAATTTTTCTGCTTGCCCTCTATTCCCATCAATCATCATCCACCCTACCCCTCTCCCTCTCCAGCTTCCACCCTCTCCGCCTCCACCCCATTCCGCTCCAGCTCCGAGACCAACCTCGCCTGCCAATGTGAACTGCATCCTATTTAATGCCCGATCCGTAGCAAATAACAGACACTACATCTTTGACCTCCTCGCCTCTGACAAACCAGACCTGGTTTTCATCACCAAAACTTGGTTCTCTGACGACTTCGCCCCAATCGCTAATGAAGCCTTCCCCCCTGACTACTCCCTCATCTCACTGAACCATCCCTCCAGAGGAGGGGGAGTAGCATTCGTCTTCAAGTCTCTCTTCCACGCCTCAATCATCGACAACCAACCTTCAATTCCTTCCTGCGAA
The DNA here is from genome assembly GCF_040938575.1 of Ambystoma mexicanum. Classification (NCBI taxonomy): domain Eukaryota; kingdom Metazoa; phylum Chordata; class Amphibia; order Caudata; family Ambystomatidae; genus Ambystoma; species Ambystoma mexicanum. The sequence goes on from NW_027182393.1 coordinate 18,694, forward strand.
TCTCTCCTCGTTGAACTATCCATCTCCCCATCGCTCTCACACAGCTTCCTAATAATCTACAGGCCCCCTGGCTATGAAAGACAATTCGCAAACAACCTCTGCGACGCTATTGCCACCCTTCAACTAAACCATTCAAACCTCTCCCTTCTTGGAGACTTCAACATATGGCTTGACATCCCCACCAACCCTATGACACACTCTCTGGTTGACGGTTTAGATGCAATTAACCTTCAGCCTCACATAAATGCCCCAACTCACTATAAAGGACACACACTTGATACCATCATTAGCTCCAACACCCTGATTCATTTAAAACCCCCAGCCCTATCATCTGGTTTGAACACTTCATTCTCTTGTTCGCGATTCGCTCACCCGACCCCCTTCCCGTACTCGAATCTGAACCTCCGAATCTACGCAAATGCTGGAAAAAAATGAATAATTGTCCCGGACCTAGCCGACGCACTCCTCCAGTCTCCACCACCTACCTGCCAACTCAATAAACAACTAACCCCTGACGCCTTTGACTCATGGCTCAACACATCTCTGATGCGGCTCACACCCCCTTGCAAACCATCAACCGCCGTGGCCTCTTCCCCAGATGGTTCACTCCTGAGTTAAAGACCACTAAACAAATATATATACCTAGAACGCAAATGGCAGAAAGACAAAACCAAAGAGAACAGGGCCACCTTGGCCCGACACCTTTATCAGTACAAGGCCGAAATCCAGAAAGCAAAAAAAGGCCACTATAATTCCCAAATCCTAAACTGCAAAAACCAAAGCAAAGAACTCCACAAAATCATCTCCGAATTCACAAACCCGGCTTGCACCACAACCGTCACGACCTCCTCACAATCACTGTGCGACTCACTCTCCCTCCATTTTTACACCACGGCTCTCAAAAGAACAAATACTCTAGCCACCAAACTGGCTCTCTTACATCCACCAGGCAATTCTCCCCCAATACCGACCGAGCCACCAGCTGCGACCACTTCGCAACCAATGTTCAAATCCTTTAGTCCAATATCACCAGAGCAATTTCTCAAACTTCTATCTGCCCGCAAACCATCTGGTTCAACGCTGGACCCTTGCCCAGCCACAACCCTCAAATTTTCGCTTCCACCTGCGCAGGAGAACACGCAAGATCCATCAAAAATGCATCCCTTTCCTCTGGTATCTTTCCCGATGCATTCAAAACGGTTCATGTCAAACCTCTAATTAAAAAACATTCCCTCGACCCTTTCGAGCCCAAAAACTACCGCCGCATCTCAAATCCCAGGCTCCTTGCCAAACTCATTGACGAACCACCTACTCCCAACTAAATTCCTTTGTCGAAGCCAACAATCTCCTAGACCCGCCCAATCAGGTTTCAGAGCCCGTCACGGAGCTGAAACCACCCCAACCTCAATCTGGGATGACCTTAAAATGATGGCAGACTCCACGGGATGCGCTGCACTAATCCTTCTTGACCTATCCGCCGCCTTTGACACAATCAATCACTCAATCCTACTAGACCCTCTCCGCTCCCTGGGAATTCGTGGAACCGCTCTTAAATGGATAGCTTCATTCCTCAAAGATAGGTACCAAATAACGATACTCTCCACCTATACCTCCCAAGCCCGACCAGTCGACACGGGAGTCCCAGAGGAGCATGCCTATCCGCCCTCCTGTTCAATCTCTACTTGATCACCCTCCCACCAATAATTCGTTCACACAACATCCTATGTTACAACTACGCCGACGACACTCAACTAATTCTAAAACTCCTGAACTCAAAACCCAACTCCCGACCTGACCTGGCCTCCTGCCTCCATGACATAGAACTCTGGATGACCCAAAGCCACCTCTTGTTAAACCCCTCCAAAACAGAAATCATGGTATGTGGCAACTCCGAAGTTCTTCCGCACCCACTACCCTGGCCATCCGCCATGGGCATCTCACCGACCCCCTCCAACTCAGTGAAAAATCTTGGATGTACCCTTGACTCTGACCTAACACTCTCGTGCCAAGTCAACAACGTCTCAAAGTCCTGCCACTACCACCTTAAAACCCTTAGGCGCATCTTTCCATACCTCTCCTTTCCCAACAGACTCTCCGTGGTCCAATCAATCGTTATATCAAGACTGGACTACGCAAACTCCCTATACCTCAGACTCCACGCGTACCAACTGAATAAACTCCAAAGGGCACAAAACGCGGCAAACAAATTACTACTCGCGCTCGGCCCAAGAGACCACATCTCCCCAGCCCTTAAGACGCTGCACTGGATTCCAGTAGCCCAAAGGGTGACTTTCAAAACCTTATGCATCTCCCATCGAGCACTGCATAAAACCCGACCTCAATATCTTCAAGACAAGCTAAAACCCTATCACCCCCCGCGCACCCTAAGATCAAGCTTAGCCGGCCCCCTAGTCATACCGAAGACAAACTCAGTCAGGTTAGGCGGATCATCATTCTCAGCCTTGGCCCCCACACTATGGAACTCACTCCCACCCCACATCCGCCTAACTGAGGATTTAACGTCTTTCCGCAAACTGCTTAAAACCTGGCTCTTCCCCTAAAACCATCCCGTACCAAACTAACCCAAACAGACTAACACCATCTCAATAACACCAATCCAACAAACTACCTGATGCGAGAAATTGACAGCTAATAACCCCTAATATAAACTAGAATGGCAACTAGAAATAAATTAGTAAAGTAGATCAAAGCAGTGAAATGGTTAATAAGAGTAAATCATACGGAAACAGTAAAGAGATTTAAACTCCTGAAATGGACATAATGCATGAGGAGTGAACAAAGTGAATGGCGTGGATGAAATAGTTAGAATGGATGAAGCGTGTGGAACAGATGAATGAGTGGAAGAACAGCTGACTATATAGCTTGAATGAGTGTGTAAATTGAATGAGTATGTAGATCGGATGAGTGTATAGAATGGATGAGCGTGAAGAGCGGCTGGGTGTGTAGAGCAGACGAGCATGTAGCGCGAATGAGTGCGTAAATACAGAGAAGGGAGTAGAACACAGGAGTGCGTAAAACAGATGAATGTGCAGAACGGATCTGCGTAAACCGGATGAGTGTGTAGAACAGATGAGTATGTAGAGCGCATGAGTGTTGTTAGCGGATGAGTACGGAAGTGTGGAGAGTGTGTAGATCGCTGGAGCAGATGAACGTGCAGACCTGGCGAATGTATAGAGCGGATGAGTGTATAGAGCGGATGAGTGTACAGAGCAGATGAGTGTACAGAGCGGATGAGTGTACAGAGCGGATGAATATATAGAACAGGATATTGCTGTTGAATGCGTGGAAAGCACGAGTGCATAAAGTGGATGAGTGCATAGACCGGATGAGCGCGGGGAGCGGATGAGCGCAGGGAGTGGATGCATAGATGCATAGTGGATGAGTGCGGGGAGCTGATGAGTGCGGGGAGCGGATGAGTGCGGGGAGCGGATGAGTGTGGGGAGCGGATGAGTGCGGATGAGTGCGGAGAGCGGATGAGTGCTGAGAGCGGATGAGTGCTGAGTGCAGAGAGCGGACGAGTGCGGAGTGCGGAGAGCGGATGCGTGTGGAGAGTGGATGAGTGTGGAGAGTGGAGAGCAGATGAGTGCAGAGATCGGATGAGTGCAGAGAGTGGATGAGTGTGGAGAGTGAATGAGTGTGGAGAATGGATGAGGGTGGAGAGCGGATGCGCGCGGGGAGCGGGTGAGTTCAGGGAGCGGGTGAGTGCGGGGAGCAGGTGATTGCGTAGGGTGGGTGAATGCATAGAGCAGATGAAGGTGTAGTGCATGCGAGGTGATAAAGTGGACAAACGCCTAGAGCGGATGAGTTACACAGACCGGGTGAGTGCGTAGAACGGACAAGCATGTAGAATGGATGAGTGCGAAATGCATACAGAGTGCGGGGAGCGGATGGATGAGCAGAGCTGGATGGATGAACTGAGCGGAAGAATGTATATAGTGGAGGACTGCATAGAACAGACTAGTAGGTAGGGCTGGCAAATATATAGAACAGACGCATGCATATGAGCGAATGAGTGCATATGAAAAAAGGGGTACATAGAGGGGATGAGTGCGTAGAGGGGACGAGTGCGTAGAGGGGACGAGTGCGCAGAGGGGATGAGTGCACAGAGGGGACGAGTGCGCAGAGGGGATGAGTGCGCAGTGGGGATGAGTGCATAGAGGGGATGTGTGCACAGAGGGGATGTGTGCGCAGAGGGGATGTGAGCGCAGAGGGGATGAGTGCGCAGAGGGGCTGAGTGCGCAGAGGGGGTGAATGCATAGTACATGTGAGGGCATAAAGCAGATGAGTGCCTGGAGCGAAGGAGTGCCTGGATCGAAGGGGTGCCTAGAGTGAACGGATGAGTACGTAGAGCTGCTGAATGCATAGAGCATGGCGCAGACAGGAGTGCATGCGTGGGGCAGACAAGAGTGCATGCGTGGGGCAGACAAGAGTGCATACATGGAGCAGACTGGAGTACGCAGGGCGGACTGGAGCGTGCAGGGCAGACTGGAGCGCGCAGGGCAGACTGGAATGCATGAGTGCGTGGAGTGGACCGGAATATGGGGAGCAGACTGGGGTGCATGGAGTAGATAGGAGAGCATGGAACCGACTGGAGCGCATAGAATTGCGTGACGTATATAGTATGGTTTGGAATGCAGAGAACGTTCGAAAGACCATATAACCCAGCATATCACACCACCATGCTTACTTTCTCCTTTACACCACCACTCAACTAGAACACAGAGATACTATCACACCATTCGGTATAACTGTTCTCATACCAACATCCGTCGCACACTCCACATCATTCTAAGTAAACACTGCTGGTTACACCCCGCCCAGCCAGGCGTTCTCCTCAGGCCTTACACAGCCACATCCGGTCTGGATAAATCCTACCAGAACGAACACATACTCCAGATCTCTCAAGCACCACACCTACCGCTAAGAAGCAGCTATTACACAAATACCGCACCAGCTGCAAACATATCCAGTGCTCACACACACCTTTGACTCTCTCTACTCTCTCTAATGATCTGAACTTCGGTTCCCAAGGGTGTTCAACCTACCAGCGCCTTCAGACCATACCAATGGTATATAAGGCGCTATATAAATACAAAATAACATAACCTAATATTAAACAATATGCAAAAGGCCTAACTCTCCCTATTTTAAAGGGTATTCCCTGCCTAAGGAAACCCTTGGTGCTCGTCAGGGGGTTTGTCCAAATGAAAAGGTCCTGTCCTCTGTCCAAAACTGCGTAACTCCAGCCCTACCACTATATATTCAAACAACATAAAGAACACTAGGAGAATGAATCCCTTCTCCTGTTACACTGGTATCCACCTTGAGGCCTGTGTTTAAGAGTTTATAGGGCTGATTCATGGAATTATTTGCACCAAAAAACGGGATTTGTGCGCCATTCTGCCCGCAAATCCCCATTTGTTAAACAGGGATTTGCGGGTAGAATGGCGCACAAATCCCCGTTTTTCGGCGCAAATAATTCCATGAATCAGCCCATATGTTCCACAAAGCTACAGAGTACCAGGAGGATGACTCACTCTTCCTGGTCCAATAGTTAGTGTATTTGACAATATCTTTGGCAACCTTTTACCTAGAATCTGAATAAACAAAACTGTTTTGGGAGGCCAGAAGAATGACTCCCTTATCCAGGTTCACTTGACTTCATGACAATATTTCTTAACAGTTCTTATTGAGCTTTGTACTTCTCTCTCCAGGCTTTCTCCAGAGTTGATTTAAGTGCTCCTGCTTCACTTTGTTTACTGTAACTGCAAGGTGTTTCTCCCTAGGTTAGGGTATGATGGTGAGGGCAGCAATCTGTAGGAGACCTGAGCATGGGATACTTACACCTTACTGCTCACATGGGCGAATGAAAACCCAGGGGAGAAGGGTGGTTTTGAGAAGGCATCGTAGGAAGGCCTATGACATACGTACATCTAGGCAGGTTGCCCCGAGGAGGCTGTGTCCATTCCACTAGGGTAAGCCAGCCCAGTTGCCTGACAGTTTTACCTGAAACCCTGGTTAAATAACTACAGACACGGTTTTAGCTCCTTTACAAGCCTTGGGCAGCTTTACTTTATTTTTTTCTTTATATAACCATGTGTGTACCTGGCTTTATTTACAACAATTGCACCTTTATAACACTGATGCCCTTAGTGTGGGGTGCTCATAAGTTCATACATGACACCAGTAACTAAATAATTGACCTCATAATAGTTGATGAACTTTACACATCAGTCACCGGGTCAGGTCCATTCACATTTGGTAAATAAATAATTAAATAGTATCAGTGGGGTCACCTGGGAGCAAGTTCATTTGCATTTGTTAAATAAATAAATAAATAAATAGCATCAGTGGGGTCACCTGAAAGCAAGTTCAATTACATTTTGTAAATAAATAATTAAATCACCTCAGTTGGGTCACCTGGGAGCAAGTTCATTTGCATTTGGTAAATAAGTAATTAAATAGTATCAATAGGATCACCTGGGAGCAAGTTAATTTGCATTTGGTAAACAAATAATTAAACAACATCAGTGAGGTCACCTGGGAGCAAGTTCAATTACATTTGGTAAACAAATAATTAAATCACATCAGTTGGGTTACCTGGGAGCAAGTTTGTTTGTTGTTTGTTTGTTTATTTTTTTGTATGGTGCACCCAACCCAGAGGTATCTGGGCGCCTTTCACAGAAGTTACTAGTACACTTTCAACTTGGTTGCAGTATAAGTCAAAATATAACAGTTAACACAGTTTAACTAATTTACAGTGGATTAAAAGAAAAATGCATATTTACAAAAGGCAAACAAATAGTGTAGCAGAAAAGTGAGAGCTACAGGCTAGTGTAGGGGAGTATCTACAGGTACACCTGCGCATGAAAGCAGAGTTCATTTGCATTTGGTAAATAAATAATTAAATAGCATCAGTGAGGACACCTGGGGACAAGTTCATTTACGTTTGGTAAATAAATAAATAATTAAACAGCACTCGTTGGGATCTGTAGGATTTCTGGCCTACCTTGGCAGTTAGTTTAGACTCAGCCCACATGAGTACGCCTGAGCTCTACGGTAGCTGCAGACTACCATTAGACACACATAACACTGAGGACACCGACTAACATATACCCCAAACACACAACAACTGGGAACTTCCCAACGTCTGCCCCCTTATAGCCGGGCAACTGAATTGCTGGTCCCAACTTGAGGTCAGCACTTTTTGGTGTAAACGGTCCCCTTTCATTGAGGGACTGGGCAGAATAACATGTGCACAGCATGCCCTAACCCAGAATACTGCCACAGATTCGGTTTCCACTAGCAACCTGAGGCCTGTTAAACGCAGCCTCTTTTCCGTTCCCAAACTAACCGATTGCTCCTCCGTCAATAGCCCCTGACTGATTAGGCCTGTCCCACAGAGTGAGATAACCAAAATCCAGGATGCGTAACAGTGGGACAGCACCGCCAGACACGGGCCCTACTGGCCGCCATATCTCTGTGTCTGCCTGGTTCCTTAACGGTCCCTCCCAGGCAATACTTGGCCTGACCGGGGGAGGGGGAGAGAGAGAAAGAATGCAAGAAGGAAAAGAAACACCCCACGTACTGGGAAAAAAACAACCCCGCTTCACCATGGGCCCGTAGCTTGACCACAAACACCCTTGCTTACTCTGATGGGCACCCTGTGTAGAGTGCCCCTTGTTTTTGCTGACTAGAATGTCTCCACATTGTACGTTCTTGTGATTTCAACACATGGTAAGAACTTGATACAAACTCCCTCATACAACATATCCATCTCCTGCACCCTCCATGTTTTCCCTCTCCTACCTCAGTGCTCGGGCACTAGAAATGAAGGACGGCTCTGTCCCTTACCGCCGTAATGGTGCACGGGCCAGCGCACCAGCCACCTCTAACCTCTCACAGCTCTCCACTGGGCCTGCCGTCTCAACCCTGGATAGGGGCGAGAGTGATCTGAAAGGTTTCAGGGGCAACAACGCCTCCCAGAGAAGGCACACAACCCTCTCCTGTCTCCCAACGCTCTCCTGTCTCCCTGGCTCTCTCTCTCTTTCATTGTGGGCTTCCTCCGGCTTTATCCTCCCTGGGGACCTTCCACCTGAACAAGGCGGCAGTGGCACTCCTGTCAGCTGTGAGGTGAAATCTCCTCACACATCCACTTGCTCCCCCTGTCAGCGGAGCATACCATGTCTCCCAAGTTCAGCTCTTTCAGGCTGGGAGCACAAAAAACAAGAAACCAACGAGAGGAGAACAAATGACAAACACACCATTATACACAATCTGTCCCCTTATACACACAGAAGCCTACCATGAAATAAGGGTTTACACTACAATAAGTATTGTTGTAAGGGAGACTACTCCTGAGTCCTTGTTTATCTTGGTGAGAATCACTGAGACGAGGGTGATCACTCCAGAGGCTTCGGTAGGCTTCTCACCGATTTCTGAGCTGAGGGAGATCACTCATAAAGCATTGGTCAGCTTTGCCACAATTATTGAGGCAAGGGAATCACTCCTGATGCCTATTCCATTTTGCTTCCTTTTACAAGAAATACTGCAAGTAGGGAGATCATTCCTTCTGCTTTGATCGACTTCACAACAATTACTGAGATGAGGGAGATCCCCCCCAATGCTTTGTCAAACATAACAATAGTTACTGAAATGAGGGAGATCACTTACAATGCTTTGATCAACTTTGCAAAAGTTACTGAGATGAGGGAGATTAATCCTGATGCAGTTATTTTCCTGGTGTGCCGTGATTCCCATTACCTCTTTCTTCGGGACCATGTTGCTGTTTCTCCCTGGGACATTGGGGGGCGCTCTTCTCCATAAGTCATTTGTCGCTACTCTTTCCTCGCTTCTCTCTACCCCGCTTTTCTTCTGCAGGGCCTCCGGTTCTCGGGTATCTGTATTGTTAAGGGACCAACCGGTCAAACTCTCTGATGTCACTCTAACGTTAGCCAGGTCCTCTCTTCTACATTGGCCGGTCCTCCTAGTTATTGAGGCTTCCTCTGACCTTTCAGCCATATCCTCTCGACCAAGGACTTGCTTCTCCATCCCTTGTCTTAGTTGACAGGTGCGTCTTCACTCTGGCTTCTCTCTGGTTTCACTGGCTCACTTTCAGACAGTCCCTTGTCTGTGTTTATGACCGGTAGTTGGGTTCTTCCCAATCCAATGTCAAAGTCCCCTGTCTGAATCAATGATGCACTCTTCAGGCCTTCTTGGGCCACCTCTTCCCAGTACAATGGAAGTCACATGAAAGAGTAGTTTGTATAAACTGCTGTATTATTCTACTTCACAGTATTTCCATAAGACAATGAATTAGGTTTTATAGAAAGAAAGGGAGGAGTGTCACAATAACATACAATGGTACTATCAATATCTTTTCTTCCTGATTTTAGGGATTTCGGAGACTCAAAGGTAAGAGGGTTAGGGACTTCCACCATGGCATGTTAGTCACCATCCCCATGAGGGAAGTCCCTCCGTGTGAGGTCCTACTGCTTTTATTACACTAGACCCTATCGATTTCATGTATTTTTCTTGATATTGTGAATGTCAAGTTAACTGGATGACGCCTCAAAACCTATTATGTTATCTATACTGAACCATTGTTACTTACTAGTTACTCAGTGGTGCCCACCCTTACCCATCAATTTGGTTGACTTTCTTTCTACACTCACACAGGGGCGGCGGCACACATACGATCCTTTCATATGAAGACATATCTAATATCACTAATAAGCACACGGACACCATCGGATTGACATCCTAAAAGGCATAGGTCATTCTTAATCTCATAAAGGATACAGGTCTCAACGCAGATGTTTCTGACCCCACCAAGAGGATTAAACAATTAGAATATCTCATTAAGAAATAAATAAATGGGAAACCTCATGCCACAACATTGACCAAATATTACCGGGAGCAAAGAATACCTAGAGGACTCTGTATGCCCCTCCGCCCCCAACTTGTTCAAAGAGAAGAAAGAATTTGTCAAAAAGTAGGAGAATATTTTTAATAAATGCTCCTTGAATTTAATACCATTCAAGAACTCTCCAATGAACTTAATTTCATCACTGAAGAGATGGAAGACATCAGAATTGAATTGATTAAATGTTTAAGTGCCGAAGAGATAAGCAAGCCTTTTGGAAGATAACACATTGGAAAGTTTGAATACAATTGGAGAGCTTGAAAACAAGAAAATACACAATTTTAAACATGATATGCTATGATATGGCATTTATAACGCGCCTATACACGAGTGATTCAAAGCGCGATGAGGCAAGGGAGAGGGAACAGAGGGAAGACAAAGACAACGATCTTACGGGACCAGGTGACATTGAGATCGAACAAGTACAGGGAAGGGGGGAAAGTGTAAGTGCATGGGGGAAGTGGAAGGGGCAGTGCAATGCATAGGATCAACAGTAAAGAATAAATAAAATAAATAAACAATAGGTAAAAGTGCGGCCAGCAAGTGGCAAGTGCAGGAGTAAGTGCAGATAACAAATGTCAAGAGCTGGAGGGGACTGTAGGGATACAGAAACAGCCCCCAAGTGCAGGGGTTGCTCGGGATGCAGTGCAGGTGTGCAGCTGGCGGGGGAGGGGACCTGGGCCCTAGATCAGAGGGTAGCCAGGTGACCAGTGCAGATTCAGTCAGGAGTTCAGCAGAGGAGAGGCGGAGAGAAAGCAGAAGCAAAGTGGAAGCTCTTGAGGTGCTTCCGGAACCAGAGATGGTTCTCCTCAAGTTTCAGGGAGGCTGTTCCAGAGGGAGGCCCCTGCCGAAGAAAGGGATCTACCACCAACTCGTTGCTTGGAGAAGCGACTGACCCTGAGGGAGATGGAGGCGGATGAGTGAAGAGCTTGAGAAGGAAGATATTTAGGGAAAGAGATTTGGAGGTATTGAGGCCCCAGGCCCCAGAAGGCCTTGTGGACAATGCAGAGGGTTTTTAACTTAATCCTCACAGCCACTGGAAGCTAGTGAAGAGATTTCAGTCCTGGAGAGATACGATCCCTGGGTTTGAGGCCAAGGACAAATCTTGCAGTCCTGTTCTAGATGAGTTGCAGAGGGCGGAGAGTAGATGCAGGTAGATTCAGAAAGAGGCTGTTGCAGTAGTCCAGCTTAGAGATAACCAGAGCTCTGGGGACATTGAGCTTCTAGGGGAAGGAGAGGAAGGAAAGAATACCTCTGAGGAGGGACAGCTGGTAGTGTGACTTCTTAGAGACGTCAGAGATGTGAGGAGAGAAGGAGAGAGTGGAGTCAAAGATGACCACGAGGATTTTAGCCTCATGGGTGGGAGAAGGAAGAGGGCCAAGAGAGGCCAGCAAGAGAGTGACAGGAAAAGAGGGTGCAGGTGTGCCGATGAGGAGAATCTCAGTCTTACTGGCATTAAGGCAGAGATCGTTGGCGGCACACCACTCCTGGAGAGTGAACAGACAGTCAGAGGTGAGAGAAGGAGAAGAGGTGGCGGAAGGGACCCTGAAAATGAGCTGAGTGTCGTCCGCATAGCACTGAAAGTTAGGGCAGAGAGCGGCAATGCGGTGGGCAAGAAGTGCCAGGTATTGGTTGAAAAGCCAGGGAGAGAGGCTATACCCTTGTGGAACACCACAGGTAGAGATAGAGATAGAGGAGAGGAAGGACCCAAGTTGGACCTGGGAGGGTCGATCGGAGAGGAAAGATGTCAGCCTGGCCAGGGCCTGATCGGTGATACCCAGGATATCACGGAGATGGTTGAGCAGTATGGCATGGTTGACCGTGTCAAAGGCAGAAGGGAGATCAAGTAAAATGAGGACACAGCGGGTATTGGCTTCAAGGTTGGAGAGCAGGTCTTCACGGATGTTCAGGACAGCAGTTTCCATGCTTCTGGCAGCTCTGAAGCCAGACTGATCATCATGGATCAACCAACCAATTCAGTCTGAAGATTAAGCTGGGAGATGGCCAGTTTTTCCAGGAGTTTGCCCAGGAAAGGAGTGATGGAGATTATGCAGTAGTTAGCAGGGCTGCAGGGGTCGGCGGAGGGTTTCTTAAGAAGAGGGTGCACAAGGGAGACCTTCAGCAGGGAAGGGAAAACTCCAGTGGTGAAGGAGTGGTTGCAGAAGTCAGCCAAAGCAGGAGCCAGGTTGTCAATTTGGTCCTTGATGGTTTTTGAGGAACAGGGGAGAACCTGTTTTGATGAGACATTTATAGATCGGACTTGTCTAGAAACCTCGTCTGACATGACACATACGATTCTCACAACAAGGATGTGTATACATGGATGGACAAATATAGAATCCAAGGACAACAATTCCATCATAGGGACACAACCAATCATTCAACCTCTGATTTGGACACCCATACAGGAACCAGAACTGGAGCAACATTTAAATGTAACAATAAAGGAGAAGAAATTGCGAACACAAGTATAGATACAGGCAAAAAAAAACAATGAAAGATCTTCCTCACGTCCAAGAGAACAACCTTATTTAGGACAGGACACGCAAAGAAAAGAACCAGTAGGGGGAGAAGGAAGAGGAGGAGCACAGAGGACGCAAAGCAGGTATCCAAGCAGGAGAACCTTCTGATAAACCTATGGAACAGGATTCTCAATCACACAGAAACACAGATTCTACAAAAAGGCCTCAACTTTGTACCCACATGTGGAACCAACTTCTTTGACACAAAGATTGAAGTATTCAAATGTATTCAGAAATTGAAACTAAAGTCACATTTTGCTAACATAGACACAGGGCCTCATTACAACTCTGGTGGTAGCCGTGCCCTTTTTAAGGGCACGGCTACCGCCTGGATACCTATGTCTATGTTAGCAAAATGTGACTTTAGTTTCAATTTCTGAATAAGTTCCCGGACCGTCATGCTTGTAAAGAGGCCCATAGAGATGACACAATAAGAGTCCGGATAACTAGAATTGAAACTAAGAAGTAACTATATGCCTTCTCTCCCACATGGGACCATAGATGTATTACATGAATCGGTATTAAAGGATTTGAAGAGGTTGTAGTAAAAAACTCTGAAATACAAAAATCTGAGGGACTTATCCATGATTAGAAGCATATATGAAGAAGACAATATTGGTATCCGGCCATCCGACAAAGGAGGGGCTTTGGTCATTATGAACATGTAAAATATGAACTAGAGTGTGTTAAAAAATTGAGTGACACAAATGTATGCAGCACTTTACCTAACAAGCAGACTAGAGACATCATGGAAAACCTTGTGTGTTCTAGATATGGCTGAGATCAATAATTGGATTAATGACAAGACTCAAGCATTTTTGTCACAATGCCACCCTAAAGTACCAAACGTTTACCTACAAAATCCACAAGTCTCTGGTGAATCCCATTGGACGGCCAATAGTTGCAGCAACTAACAGCATTTTACAACCCATTGGAGTGTATATCGACACCATGTTACAACCTATTATTCAAAAGTATCCTTGTTACATCAAAGACACAACTGATTTTCTTAATAAACTCAACCACATCCGTATTGATAAAGATGATATACTGTCCACCAGTGATGTTTGCAGCTTTTATACCTCCATTCCCCATGATTTAGGACAAGCGGTAGAATGGTTTCTATTGAAGGAAGATATGTGGGAGCGTCTAAAGAATGGGTAATGATACTATTAGATTTCATATTACAGAACACTTATTTGGAATATGATGGAAAATTCTACCTGCAGACCAGCGGCACAGCAATGGGAGGCACTATGGCACCATTTTATGCTAACTCTTTTATGTTTAAATTTGAGAACGATCATATAACTCATCACCCTGCATGGCACGTGCATACAGTACTGGACATGGTGCACAGATGACATCTTCCTGGTATGGAATGACACAGCAGAAGCCCTAACATCTTTCTTATTGGACCTTAATATGATCGATAATAGGATTCAATTCACCTATGAGATTGGAGATCCCAGTATTCATTTTTTGGACGTACAGATCACAGCTTCAGCTCCCGTTTTTGTGACCTCGATATATCATAAACTGACTAATCGCAATAATCTTCTACACAGGATTAGTTTTCACCCAACCTCAACTATCAGAAGTTTACCCTACAGTCAATTACTAAGAGCTAAATGCATAGTCAAAACTGAGGAGGAATGTTGGTGAGAAATGAATAAAATGATGAACAAGTTCCAGGTGAGAGGATATACAGAAATGGAACTACTAGAAGCAAAGAACAAAGTTTCCATCAAAGTACGGTCCACCGTCTTGACACCCAAGACAGCTACTGACATCACTGAAAGCCCATTAGCGTTTGTAAGAAAATACAGCATCCAATCGACTAAAATCAAAATCTCTATACTCAAACATTGGCCGCTACTGAACTGTTACAGCAGACTTGGGAACCTGTTTGGTGAAAAACCCATCTTTGCTTTCCAAAGAAGTTAAGATATTTTCTGGTGAAGACACAATCCAGGAGGAAAACAAGACAAAAACCCCAAACCACTGACACATATCCTTGCCTGTCATGCAATAATTGTAACAAAATCACCAAAGGAGATCTCATAGTACACCCTAAAACAGGAGAGAAAATCAGATTACAGGATTATTCCACAGGCAACACACAGAATGTCCTTTACGCTATTAAGTGTCCATGTGGTCAAATGTACATAGGACAAACAAACCAGAAAGCCTGGATACAGTGGACCGAACATAGGGTTATAAATGTCACTAACTTGGGAATCAGTATAAACAAAAAACTTGAGCAACGAGAAGCATTCTGGATCGAATATCTGGAAGAATTAAAAATTGGGTACTCCCCTTTTTTTTGTTGATGGGGGCCAGAACTGTACAATGGGGAGAATATTAAGGTACAGTAAGGGAATGACAGATCGACTACCCCTCTCTAAAGTCCCTTCATGAACATCAGGCAGTTAAATCGTTAAGCTACTCAATCATTTAGTAGATTATACACCTTTATCAACTGCGACACCTTTTATACAAAATGTACAATTTTATTTACTCACTTCACTTTTTTTAAAAAAACATTAAAAAAACATGTGATCACTTACAACATATTCATAGATCATGGAAAATCATTAAACATATACCGTAACAATTCATTTGGGTATATTGCCTCATTGAGTGGATAGTAGCCGCTTATATACAACAGTTCTTTTTGAATGTTTGGCTTTCTTTTCGGAATCCTGTTATGGGGTATCTAAATTATTCACTTTATTTCTAACAAAACAATGTTTGGTCTTGCAAAAGAGATAAGGAAACAACAATGTATTTCCTAGCCGGTTGACATATGTTTCGGGCTTTATCGTATGTATCTTATCGTATGTACTGCACCAACTCAAGTGCTGTCACTCAATTCAGTATATAGGCCATCTTCAGGACAAAGCAGTTTATTCAAGGAAATGAATTCAATCCCCAAATGGTAAATCTTCTGAACTATAATGACAAATAAAAGTCTATTTTATTTACAATAACATGTTAAAACAATGGAGTGCCTAAATGGCAGTGTCTTTGAAGTGATGTCTCAGATATACCGACCCGATAACTGACCTGGTGTCCACACTACTATGTTAGGGACGTCTGAGAAAAAAGACCCGTGGGTAATGCTGGTCTTAACTTCAGGGGTTTTTGGCAACCTGAAATAACAACAAATGTCCTTTATTATCTTATCTAATAGATTCCTGTTTATTTCGATCTATACTTGTCTCTTTATTTTTATTCACTTGCGTATTGGAAGTCCAAATGATTCTTATTTCAACATGGACTGCATCCAGCATCTGTTTCATTCATTTGGCATTTGGTGAATCGATTCCACAGATAACAACCCTTTTGGTAAGGTAAATTTCTGTTTCTAGTATCTTGGTCGCCTCTTTGCTCCTAGCTTTACTGGTGCATGTAGATATTTTTGGGTGATTTATCCTTTCTTTAATTCCTATTCAAAAGATTACATGTAACGTTTTCACATAGTTAAATCTCTTCCTGTTTTGCACCATTTTACCCAGCACTTTCTTTTGAGCAAAAATTGTTTTCTGAACAGAATAATTCAATCTTTTATCTCCTAGATTGTTTGCTTTCAAAAACATTTTGCGGCACGAACATACTTTACAAACTCGTGTGAGTCCTTATTCTCAGAGTGTATCTTCATTCATACACCGCGCCTGTGGGATTCGCTCAGCTGGTGTACATGACTTCATTTTGGCAAGTTCGCGTCTGTGAAGGCCCGCTCTCTCAATCTGTAGCTTAACACCCTGTTTAATGTGAAAAACAGACCATTTGTGTCCATTCTTGTAAGGCTTTCAGTCACGTGACTCGAGGGTACCATGTCACGTGAAAGCCTTCTAAAATCGAAGAAAGGTTCTGAATGAACGGTCTTTTTAAAAAATCGTTACTTTTACCATTCGATCATAATTCAGTGCTCTTGTGCCTAACTGTGTATGATTTCATCTGTATTTTGTTCTTTTTACTTATTATAGTGTCATCCGGCACTTTTACCGTCAGTCTTTGTGTAGATGCGAAACCTCAATGCTCATGTCATATATAAATGCTTGTCTGAAGTCTGTTCCTTGTTTGACATTATTACTTACCTACCATCTCATTGATTTTGATAGAGCAGTGTGTTGTTCGTTGTTCATCACAGCATATTGAGCCTCTTTTACCGTATTATTCTATGTAGAGGGGCACAGTTGTGTTCCTGTATGAGAGGTTCTGCTATAATACTGTCTCTTATGTAATCTACTACTGCCAACTCAAATCAAGATGCACATTACTGCTACCCTGTATTTTTATGTTAGTTATACTCACAGAAACCTGTCACTTAATCCAAATCTCAATTTTTATGGACTTCTGCTGTTGCAATGTCTTAACTACATGTTCAGAATGCTAATGTTTGTTTTACTGGCTGAATAAAGCTCTCTCCATGGCTCTGTCCAATCGATTTCTCTTATTTTTATTTACATATTATGGAGAAATGTCGAGACAATATCCTCTTTGTATGATTTTTAGTATGTCATGGATAAACACTCCAGCTCGTGTTTCGATTCTGTGTATGAGTGGTCCTGTTTCAGTATGGACATTCCATGGACCTCTTATTTACCTTCTAATACCAATGGCTATGAAGAGATAGCTTCCTTGGACATGCCCATTGTTTATGACATATAGTGAGATGGGTACATCCATTTATATATCTAATGGGCTTCATTTGGGAAAATCGAACTCCAAAACATCTATCCAACTAAATTACAAGCATACTTCTATAAGCTCCACAGGAGACACTCAATGTGCATCTCAAAATGGTGTGTCTCGGTGTTGGACACTCATTAATAATAATACTAATTGTTGAACGTACGGTCATGGTACTAGTGGGAGTGGTATTAGATGAACACATTCCACTCAACCGATACATTGAATCCATGTTTCACTGTATCTAAATCATATATCAATTTTTGTTTGTATTTTTGTAAAGACAGATGGCTATTGCCGTCTCTAGGGCGCTGTTTGATGACTTGAAGAATGCACCATAGCATATCTGTGCATTTGGGTTGTTTAGATATATAATGGGCTACAAGTGGTTTGGTATCTACTTTATTCTTTATAAATGATTTGTGTTCACAAATCCTCTGTCTAATTTGCCTTCCCAATGTAGACAAGGTCACAGTGACTTTAATTCCATACACAGCCCATTAAGTGAGATAGTTCGTGAAACTTGTCAAATGAATCTCTCTGTTCCTTAAGAGAATGCTTTTCATGTTTTAGTTTGTCCACAAACAGAGCATTTACCACATCTGTGATGTCCTACCACTGGGGGAAGGCCCCACAGAGGCGTTTGTTGCTGTCTTTCATTTGATCTGTCGGATACGTGTGTACCAATGTATCCCTTAGGATTTTCTGCCTTTTAAAGGCGAACCGCGGTGTCGATGGATTAAAAAATAGATTAAAATCATCTGTTTTGATCATGTGCCAGTTTTTAAGGATTGTTTTTCTGAGTAGGCTGTTTATAGGACTAAATGTGCTCAAACATGTTATTTTGTCCAAGGTGTTTTTCTTTATGGGCTGAAGACAAGTGTCTCTCTTGATATGTTGTGCTCTCTTATAAGCGCAGTGTATTGTGGTAGACGGGTATCCCCTGTCTTTGAGCCTTGTTTTTAATATCTTGTCATGTTCTTTATGTGCCTCCATTTGCGTGCAATTTCTACGGATCCGCAGAAATTGTCCATATGGGAGTCCCTCTTTTAAGCTATGCAGATGAAGCTTTGATAGTCTAGGAGCATGTTTTTATCCATGGGCTTCCTGTAGAGGACTGTCTCAAGGCTTCCCCGGTCAGTTTTAAAAATTTCCAGGTCCAAGAAAGGTATTTTCCTTTCATTAATTTCAATGGTGAATTTTATGGATGGGTTTTCTGCATTGAACCATTTGTGGAATGCTGTTAATTCATCGGCTGTCCCCCTCCAAACCATGTAGATATCGTCAATGTAGCGGAGCCATACTATAATTTTTGGACCAAAAGGGTTGTTTTGGTGGTAAATCAAATTTATTTCCAGGTCCTCCATATATAGGTTGGCTAAATCTGGGGCAAAGGTAGCCCCCATGCTAGTGCCTTATAGATGATTGTAAAATTTCCCTCGTATAGAAATAAATGTTCAGTCAAAGCCAATCTTATGCATTCTAGAATGAATGCAGTGGGGACTTTAGTTAGTGTGTTGATGCGGTTACATAGATATCTGGACATCACCTCTATACAGTCTTGTTGTGGGATACTTGTGTGAAGCGATACTACATCTAGAGTCACAAGAATGTCATCTGGGCCTATCTGTAATGTTTGAATGATGTTGATCATGCTGGTAGTATCTTTTACATATGATGTCATCTTTGATACAAACGGACGGAAAAACCAGTCTGAGTAGACCGAGAGGGGTTCTACGATGGAATTGATAGCCACCACTATTGGTCTCCCTAGTGGTACTAGGGGGTCTTTATGTATTTCTGGGAGGATGTAAAAGGCGGGTATCGTTGGATGATTATTGATTATAACTGCTTTCTCATCTATGTCAAGCCACCCTTCCTCCAGTGCATGTTTCATTAAACTGTCAATTTCTTCTTTTAACCTTACTGTGGGATTCCTGTCCAGCTTCCTATATGCTGCAGTGTAATTCAGATGTTTCATCACCTCCTTTTCATAAGCCAATTTGTCCCATAGGACAATCCCCCACCTTTGTCTGTGGAATTTATTAGAAATGTGTCATTCTGTTGTAATGATTTTAATGCCTCTCTTTCCATTTTCGTAAGGTTGTCTTTACTGTTATTTTTTGTTTTTAGGAGGCCTTGGGTTTTGTACGAAATCCGATGCTGAAAGGCTATGATTGCTGGACTTACCATTGCATTGAGCGGAGTGAACGTAGATGGTGGCTTAAGTCCAGTGATCGTGGGTTGTTTTACTGTGTTTGTTGGATTTCTGAAAAAATACTTTAAACAAATAAGTCTGAAAATTGTTTGTAGTTCGACTTCCGTCTCAAAGTTTCTTGCTCTTTTGTTTGGAACAAAGGATAAACCTTTCGTCAGAATGGAGGATTCAGAAGCAGAAAGCTCATAGTTGGTGAGATAATATATCAGGACTACCAGTTTTGTGGGGGGCCTTTCCAGTTCCTGGTTTGCATGCAAGGGAGAACTTGATATTTGTTGCGACTCCTTTTCCCTTGTTCCCAAAAAAACTGTGGTTGTTGTTGTCCTGACACTATATTAGCTGCTCCTGTCTGTCCTGCATCTGATCCACTATTGGTGGAACCATTGGAGGAATTGGAAAAATGTACATATTGTTTTCTTCTATTACTTGTCTTATATCCTCTTCCTTGGTTCAGTTTGTTAAGATCTTCATAATATGACTATCAAATATGGATAGGTTTTTATTTCTTTATATTGTTCAATATCCTTTTTCAGTTTCCAAATTTTTTTTTTAGTGTTAGTTTCTGAAATGTACTCATTTCTTCATCTATTTTTTCAAAAGTCTCTTTTATGTCTTTGATTATGTTGTCCTTTTTGATCTTGGCCTAAACCAATTCAATCTCTTCTTTTTGTAACTTGGCCTCTTCTTCTGAGGTGCCTATAATTAGTACCAGTAGGTCGCGTGAACACTTGTTACTGACTCCACTGAATTTGCCTTTAAATTTGGCATTGTTGGTAAAGACTCACAGAATGTTTCTTATTTGAAGACCCTCTGGTATAGTTGCAGCCTTTAGGTATGCTAACATTAGTTGACCGTGTGATTCGGTCCTAATGAGTTTTTTCTTTTTTTGTGTGAGTAATTTTGCATCATTGGACTGAACGTTGGCCATCATACTGTTGGTATTATCTCCTAATAATGATGCTAAACTCATTAGTTTCAGGTAATGTTCGTCCGAGAACGAAACCAAATTCACACTTTCCATAGTTCCTTACTTGTTTAGGCTCCTGTAATGAAAATCTCAACCCAACAACCAAAGGGTTGTCCTACATGAGAAATTAAGAATTGGGTACTCACCTTTTTTTTGTTGCCGGGTGGTCAGATCTGTACAATGGGGAGAATATTAAGTTACAGTAAGGGAATGACAGATCGACTACCCCTCTCTAAAGTCCCTTCATGAACATCAGGCTGTTAAATCGTTAAGCTACTCAATCATTTAGTAGATTCTACACGTTTATCAACTGCAACACCTTTTATACAAAATGTACAATTTTATTTTCTCACTTCACTTTTTATTAAAAAAGCATTGAAAAACATGTGATCACTTACAAAATATTCATAGATCATGAAAATTCATTAAACATATACCGTAACAATTCATTTGGGTATATTGCCTCATTGAGTGGATAATAGCCGCTTATATACAACAGTTCTTTTTGAATGTTTGTCTTTTTTTCGGAAACCTGTTGTGGGGTATCTAAATGATTCACTTTATTTCTAACAAAACAATGTTTGGTCTTGCTGGTCGACATATGTTTTGGCCTTTATTGTATGTACTGCACCATCTCAAGTGCTGTCACTCAATTCAGTGTATAGGCCATCTTCAGGACAAAGCAGTTTATTCAAGGAAATGATTTCAATCCCCAAATGGTAAATCTTCTGATCTATAATGCCAAATAAAAGTCTATTTTATTTACAATAACATGTTAAAACATGGGAGTGCCTAAATGGTGGTGTCTTTGAGGTGATGTCTCACATATCGTTTAGATATACCGACTCGATAACTGACCTGGTGCCCACACTGTGTTAGGGACGTCTGAGAAAAAAGACCTGTGGGTAATGCTTGTCTTAACTTCAGGGGCTTTTGGCAACCTGAAATAACAACAAATGTCCTTTATTATCTTATCTAATAGATTCCTGTTGCCCACCCTTGGAAATTGATTTCTTGGATTTACATATATTCATTGATAATGGCACCATTCATACCAAAACCTATCGTAAACCCACTCAGGTTAATTCTATTCTCTCTGCTCAGAGCAACCATCAGCGAGCTACAATAGAGAATATACCTGCCGGTAAATTCTACAGGGCTAGAAGAAATTGTAGTTGCCCAGTGGACTATAATATGGAGTGTAATACTTTGAATCAACAGCTTTTTGAGGTTTATAGTCATTAAATCGAATGTAAAAATGTCGAAAGTCATAATGTCTAAAAAATAATGTCGAAATAAATGTCGAATTTCTTTTTTGGTTGCTTTTTATTCAAAATGGGGTCCCCCCAACCCCCTTTTTTTGTTTTACCCATTTTCTTTTACCCCCGGAACCCAAAAAAACATGTAAATAAAAAATAAAAAAATTCGACATTTTTGTTTTCAACATTATTTTTCTCGATATTATGACTGCACACCCTTTTTGAACCGAGGATATCAATCCAAAATCATCAATAAAGCATGCAGCAAATTTTCAGACATAACTCAATCTGATCTCTTGGTAGACGGAACTAGATATGGGGATTCACCTAAATTCATTTCTCTTATTACGCAATTCTCCAAAGACTCCTCAATTTTATACAAACTGGTACAGAAACATTGGCATATACTGAGGCTTGATAAAGACCTTTTACCAAAGCACCTACTATCAAACAGAAAGTCAGTCCATCATTCTTTCAGATTAAAGATTCCACTACTAACAGTAAGTGGCTAAAGAAAGATAATGGTTTCTTTAAGTGTGGAAACTGTAATCATTGCAAGTTTGCACAAGAAAATTGACGTCTGAGAAAAAAGACCTGTGGGTAATGCTGGTCTTAACTGCAAGGGCTTTTGGCAACCTGAAATAACAACAAATGTCCTTTATTATCTTATCTAATAGATTCCTGTTTATTTCGATCTATACTTGTCTCTTTATTTTTATTCACTTGCGTATTGGAAGTCCAAATGATTCTTATTTCAACATGGACTGCGTCCAGCATCTGTTTCATTCATTTGGCATTTGGTGAATTGATTCCACAGATAACAACCCTTTGGGTAAGGTAAATTTCTGTTTCTGAAACAAGAAATGTTCATTTTTAGTATCTTGGTCACCTCTTTGCTCCTAGCTTTACTGGTGCATGTAGATATTTTTGGGTGATTTATCCTTTCTTTAATTCCTATTCAAAAGATTACATGTAACGTTTTCACATAGTCAAATCTCTTCCTGTTTTGCACCATTTTACCCAGCACTTTCTTTTGAGCAAAAATAGTTTTCTGAACAGAATAATTCAATCTTTTATCTCCTGGATTGTTTGCTTTCAAAAACATTTCGCGGCACGAACATACTTTACAAACTCGCGTGAGTCCTTATTCTCAGAGTGTATCTTCATTCAAACACTGCGCCTGTGGGATTCGCTCAGCTGGTGTACATGACTTCATTTTGGCGAGCGCGCGTCTGTGATGGCCCGCTCTCTCAATCTGTAGCTTAACACCCTGTTTAATGTGAAAAACAGACCATATGTGTCCCTTCTTGTAAGGCTTTCAGTCACGTGACTCGAGGGCACCATGTCACGTGAAAGCCTTCTAAAATCGAAGAAAGTTTCTGAATGAACGGTCTTTTTAAAAAATCGTTACTTTTACCATTCAATCATAATTCAGTGCTCTTGTGCCTAACTGTGTATGATTTCGTCTGTATTGTGTTCTTTTTGCACGTTATAGTGTCATCCGGCACTTTTACCGTCTGTCTTTGTGTAGATGCGACACCTCAATGCTCATGTCATATATAAATGCTTGTCTGAAGTCTGTTCCTTGTTTGACATTATTACTTACCTACCATCTCATTGATTTTGATAGAGCAATGTGTTGTTCGTTGTTCATCACAGCATATTGAGCCTCTTTTACCGTATTACTCTATGTAGAGGGGCACAGTTGTGTTCCTGTATGAGAAGTTCTGCTATAATACTGACTCTTATGTAATCTACTACTGCCGACTCAAATCAAGATGCACATTACTGCTACCCTGTATTTTTATGTTAGTTATACTCACAGAAACCTGTCACTTAATGCAAAATCTCAATTTTTGTGGACTTCTGCTGTTGCAATGTCTTAACTACATGTTCAGAATGCTAATGTTTGTTTTTACTGGCTGAATAAAGTTCTCTCCATGGCTCAGTCTAATCGATTTCTCTTATTTTTATTTACATATTATGGAGAAATGTCGAGACAATATCCTCTTTGTATGATTTTTAGTATGTCATGGATAAACACTCCAGCTCGTGTTTTGATTCTGTGTATGAGTGGTCCTGTTTCAGTATGGACATTCCATGGACCTCTTATATACCTTCTAATACCAATGGCTATGAAGAGATAGCCTCCTTGGACATGCCCATTGTTTATGACATATAGTGAGATGGGTACATCCATTTATATATCTAATGGGCTTCATTTGGGAAAATCGAACTCCAAACCATCTATCCAACTAAATTACAAGCATACTTCTATAAACTCCACAGGAGACACTCAATGTGCATCTCAAAATGGTGTTTCTTGGTGTTGGACACTCGGTAATGATAATACTAAGTGTTGAATTTACGGTCATGGTACTAGTGGGAGTGGTATTAGATGAACACATTCCACTCAACCGATACATTGAGTCCATGTTTCACTGTATCTAAATCATATATCAATTTTATTTTGTATTTTTGTAAAGACAGATTTCTATTGCCGTCTCTAGGGCGCTGTTTGATGACTTGAAGAATGCACCATAGCATATCTGTGCATTTGGGTTGTTTAGATATATAATGGGATACAAGTGGTTTGGTATCTACTTTATTCTTTATAAATGATTTGTGTTCACAAATCCTCTGTCTAATTTGCCTTCTCAATGTAGACAAGGTCTCAGGGATTTTAATTCCATACACCGCCCATTAAGTGAGATAGTTCGTGAAACTTGTCAAATGAATCTCTCTGTTCCTTAAGAGAATGCTTTTCATGTTTTACAGGCCGATTCATGGAATAATTAGCGCGGCGTAAGTGGGCAAAAACGTGCGAATCGCAGTGGAATAGCGAAAATCGCAGTGCAAATGCGAAAATCGCACCAAAAGTAGCGCACATCGATTCATGGAAGGCCGTGCGCGAGAAAACCAGCGGATGTGCGATAAAACAGTGCGGGGCGCACGTTGGCGCACAGGCCATCTAACAGCGTGCGCCAGGTCACAGCGAAAATCGCACAGGCCACAGCGAAATTCGCACATAGCGCGGTTCACGCAACAAAAGTAGGCGGAACACGGGCGTAACACTCGGAATGGGGAACAACTTGCCAAAACGTGGGCGTCACGGGGGAAGTACAGGGCACAAGTGCGCAGAACGCCCACACGCTCGCCTACAACACGTATTCATGGAATAGAATAGGGGAAAAAAGCGCACGCTCAAACCAGCGCACAGGCACAAACACGACCGCCACAAGAAAGCAGGCAGTAGCGTCTCTGCGGCTGTAAGAAATGTGCGCCAAAAGGTGCGCCAACAAATAGCACCTATATACTGCCATGATGAATGTCCTATACTGTGGCCCTCCAGGACAAATGACGTGCAAAGGGGTACCCACAAACACGGACACCCGCTGACAAAAAATACGTGTGCGTGTATACCGGGGTGCGCGGGAAGTCTCACACGCGATTTCAGCAGGGTATGTGTATTTCAGGGGTGCGCGGGAAGTCACACACACGATTGGCCCAGTGCGAGCAGGGTACGTGTATTTCAGGGGTGCGCGGGAAGTTACACACGCGATTCCAGCAAGGTATGTGTATTTCAGGGGTGCGCGGGAAGTCACACACGCGATTTCAGCAGGGTACGTGTATTTCAGGGGTGCGCGGGAAGTTCCACACACGATTGGCCCAGTGCGAGCAGGGTACGTGTATTTCAGGGGTGCGCGGGAAGTTCCACACACGATTGGCCCAGTGGGAGGATTTCAGCAGGGTATGTGTATTTCAGGGGTGCGCGGGAAGTTCCACTCACGATTGGCCCAGTGCGAGCAAGGTATGTGTATTTCAGGGGTGCACGGGAAGTCACACACGCGATTTCAGCAGGGTACGTGTATTTCAGGGGTGCGCGGGCAGTTCCACACACGATTGGCCCAGTGCGAGCAGGGTACGTGTATTTCAGGGGTGCGCGGGAAGTTACACACGCGATTCCAGCAAGGTTTGTGTATTTAAGGGGTGCGCGGGAAGTCACACACGCAATTTCAGCAGGGTACGTGTATTTCAGGGGTGCGCGGGCAGTTCCACACACGATTGGCCCAGTGCGAGCAGGGTACGTGTATTTCAGGGGTGCGCGGGAAGTTACACACACGATTCCAGCAAGGTATGTGTATTTCAGGGGTGCGCGGGAAGTCACACACGCGATTTCAGCAGGGTACGTGTATTTCAGGGGTGCGCGGGCAGTTCCACACACGATTGGCCCAGTGCGAGCAGGGTACGTATATTTCAGGGGTGCGCGGGAAGTTACACACGCGATTCCAGCAAGGTATGTGTATTTCAGGGGTGCGCGGGAAGTTACACACGCGATTTCAGCAGGGTATGTGTATTTCAGGGGTTCTGGGGAGTACCGCACGTGAATTGGCCGTGTGGGCCCTCCCAGGTGTACGCTCCACAACCTCCACGGACCCTGCAGCCAGCCCACACCACGGGGGACTACCCTGCACCCCTGCCTATGTCCCGCAGGCAGCCCATTCACCATGGGCATGCCCCCCAGCCAACCCACATGTCACCTTGCACTACTGATCAACAATGCATGTCTACCACCACCCCCACCCCCCAGCAGTGCAGGGTCACCCTCCACCAGGCCCCCACTCATGTCTCCCACCACCCCCACCCCCCTGCCACCATGGGCAGCCTCCAGCAGGCCCCCACTCATGTCCCCCTGCACCCCCACCCCCCAGCAGTGCAGGGGCATCCTCCACCAGGCCCCCACTCATGTCTCCCACCACCCCCACCCCCCAGCCACCAGGGGCAGCCTCCACCAGGCCCCCACTCACGTCTCCCACCACCCCCACCCCCCTGCCACCATGGGCAGCCTCCACCAGGCCCCCACTCATGTCCCCCTGCACCCCCACCCCCCAGCAGTGCAGGGGCATCCTCCACCAGGCCCCCACTCATGTCTCCCACCACCCCCACCCCCCAGCCACCAGGGGCAGCCTCCACCAGGCCCCCACTCATGTCTCCCACCACCCCCACACCCCTGCCACCATGGGCAGCCTCCACCAGGCCCCCACTCATGTCCCCCTGCACCCCCACCCCCCAGCAGTGCAGGGGCATCCTCCACCAGGCCCCCACTCATGTCTCCCACCACCCCCACCCCCCCAGCCACCAGGGGCAGCCTCCACCAGGCCCCCACTCATGTCTCCCACCACCCCCACCCCCCTGCCACCATGGGCAGCCTCCACCAGGCCCCCACTCATGTCCCCCTGCACCCCCACCCCCCAGCAGTGCAGGGGCATCCTCCACCAGGCCCCCACTCATGTCTCCCACCGCCCCCACCCCCCAGCCACCAGGGGCAGCCTCCACCAGGCCCCCACTCATGTCTCCCACCACCCCCACGCCACCATGGGCAGCCTCCACCAGGCCCCCACTCATGTCCCCCTGCACCCCCACCCCCCTGCAGTGCAGGGGCATCCTCCACCAGGCCCCCACTCATGTCTCCCACCACCCCCACCCCCCAGCCACCAGGGGCAGCCTCCACCAGGCCCCCACTCATGTCTCCCACCACCCCCACCCCCCGGCCACCAGGGGCAGCCTCCACCAGGCCCCCACTCATGTCTCCCACCACCCCCACCACCCTGCCACCATGGGCAGCCTCCACCAGGCCTCCACTCATGTCCCCCTGCACCCCCACCCCCCAGCAGTGCAGGGGCAGCCTCCACCAGGCCCCCACTCATGTCCCCCTGCACCCCCACCCCCCAGCAGTGCAGGGGCAGCCTCCACCAGGTGCTCACAATCCCCAATCATGTGCATAATGGACAGCCTCCACAGCCAAAAAGCCCTACCAAGTAACCCATTCACCCACATGGAAATGGAAATCACATGTTACACCCCCAATGTTCATGAAGCTAATGAACCCATGTCCGTCACACACAATGGTTGCAATTGAATGGGAAAACACACAACATGACATGCATGAAACCAATGAGATGATACCACACAGTGAAGTATGCAAACAAAATTGTATTGAAAAAAATAAAGAATGCTAAAGAAAGAAAACAAACTACAATGTGAAAGAGAACAAAAAAAGATGCATGTCCGTATAAAAAACTACCAAGGCTCCATGAGCACAACTGAACAAAGGAAACCTACTAAAAAACCTACCTACAAATCAACTATATACAAAAAGTGGAGCAGTGTCCGTCAGTGCCTTAAGTGGCACTACAAATCGAGCCGGGGCTCATCGAGGGGGCGTGGCCTAACAGCGGGGGCCTTGATGGCCCGTTAGGCCACGCCCCCTTGACGAGCCCCGGCTCAATGGGCTACTGGCACCCCTGCCAGGCAGCCTTTTGTAGAGATTAGCACCCTCTCCCCTTTGGGGAAGAGGGTGCTGATCTCTGCATTTCTATTCTATAGGCTTGCCTGGCAGGGGACAGCGCCTCTCCTATTCAGCCTTAATGGTGGCGCTGCCCCTCGCCAGCTGGGGAGGGGCAGCGTCACCATCAAGGCTGAAAGGGTGAGGCCACTGGAAGCAGAGGCCTTTTTCCTAAAGACTGAAACTCTCGCGAATCCGCGGGAGTTTCAGTATTTAGAAAGCAAGGCCTCTGCTTTCAGCGGCCTCACATTTTCTCCATAATGGTGGCGCCGGCCCTCGTGCATCACTGGATTAAAGGGATGCCTCGTAGGTGCGGCGCCACCATTATGGCTGAAAGGCATTTTTTCTGAGGCCTGAAGCTCTCGCACACGAGCGAGAGCTTCAGGCTGTAGAAAAAAATGCCTTTTCGTGTAGTGGCCGGGGCTGCCAGGGGAGATTAGTGGGCCCCGGCAGGGCCCCGCCTCAAAACGAAATTTCGGAGCCTGCCGGGGCCCAGCCCCGGCAGGCCCCGGCCCACTTAAAGCCCTGGTGTCCGTCGACTCCAAATCATAATAATAAAGAAAGGAAACCTAAAACTAAACAACTATATACAAAGGCGGCGGGCTAGTCCAGCGGCTCACTCCGTGGTGTCCCGGGCCAGGGCATCATCAAACTCCTGTTTGATGTCCCGGAGGCGGTCCAGTTCCATGGCCCCGAGGGTCCGCAGGACGACGCTGCGTCCTCCTCCAACCCCCTGCGGATTGCCTCGAGGCACTCGGCCCGCCTCAGGGCCCTCTGCATGGAGTTCTCCGCCCTGACCATTGTGAGCCGCGCCTCTTCCGCCCGCCGCCGCTCCGCACCTATGGCGTGGCCCAACCGCTGCCACACGGAAGACACTCTCTGTCCTGGGTCCCCCTGCCCTCCGGCCGATGCCTGCCCCTCCGATGTCGAAAGCCCCGAGCCTGCATGTCTCCCACCATGTTGCTGCTGCTGCTGCTCTGCCTCTGCCCGTGCACTGCCTCCTGCTGCCTGCACATCCTCCGCTGGCTGGGGTGCACTTGTTGATGTGGCCACCCCTGCTGGACCTCCGACTCCCGACTGTGGCAGGGATGCCTCCTCCACCAGCCTGGCCGCACCGTCAGAGGCAGCTCCACAGGGCACCTAGGTGACTGATGGGTGGGAAGATGGAACAGAGGACGACTGGCGCGTAGGGGGTACAGTTGAGGAGGGGGTCGGAGCAAGCCCCATCAGACGGAGGAATCCGGCCTGGGTGACCTGTCCCAGCAGGCTGACGTGGTCAACGAGCCATTCGAGATGACGTGCAGTCTCTCCATGAAAAGACTGCAGGTCACCTCGCATGGCCCGTTGACGCAACGCCACACCAGCCAGGACAGGCTCAACCCGGACCTGGATGGCCATGTCCGCAGGCAGAGGAAGGCCAGTTGACGTCAGCTCATCCCCTGCCTGAAAACGGGTCTGGACGTAGGCATCCCTGCTGGTGCAAGATGATGCAGGGACAGGATCGGGGACAGGATTGCACACAGGCACCTCCGCGGCCGCCTGTGCTGCCTCCTGTCCCTGGTCCTGCACTGCACCACTAGCACCAGTGGGATCCCCACCTCCAGACCCCGTCTCTGGTGCTTGCGCGGCCCCCTCCTCCACCAAACCCCCCACCAACCTGGATGACTCCGTGCCATCTTCCCCCATTGGGCCCTGTGGGGTCCCAGCTGCCCCTTCTGCTGCCGAGGAGTCCAACTGCAACCTCCGCCTCTTGGACCTCCCCCCGGCAGCTGCGGCCTGGGACGCGGCACCGGACTCCTCACTCCCCGACGAGATGACAACACGGGAGGGGAGCCGGGCCTTGCGTCTCCGGCTGGCGGTCAGATTCCCGCCGCTGTGCTCCACAGCACCTTCTCCGCCCTCTTCATCAGTTGACGCTGCAGACAGGGAGAAACAAAACACAGGCATCAGGGCACTGTACAATGGACACATACATGCATGACAGTTGCACAGGAGTGGCATTGGCAAACCTCAGACATGTCATCACAATCCCCAACACACATGTCATTGCAACTGGCACACATGAGCCATACCACAGCCATATACCAACTGCCACCACCATCCCTACACATACAACAGCATCAGCAGCCAAAGGGTAGCCAGACATCACATGCAACACAGGAAGTGCACCAAACATGTACACACACCACCACACTTGCATGCATGTCCACACCTCTGCCAAGTGTCGCACTGTTCAGACGGGCATCCATGTCACATCTGCCAATCAGGCTTCCACATACCGCTGTCACATGCATCCATGTAGCATCACTTTTGCACCCTTGTCAAATACACACACATGCACATGTACACAGTGCTCATACATGCAGCCGAAAACAACATACATGCCTGACATCACGGACATGTCTACTTACATACACATTCATCCAAACATGTGTGCACGCACAACTGCATTTGCCATGCAAGCCCACACACACAAGCACCATCCATGTCTCACACATTACAGCCCTCGCATGTGTCAGCCCCACGGCCCTGTACACCCCCACCCATACTCGACCCCATACAAACAGATGTGCAACCGGCACAATGGCGAATGATCACCACACGCACTGCTCACAATCAGGATGCATGTACACTCACCGCTCGACTCCAGACGGGTCTGCTTCTCTAGGACCTGGACGTGGAGCGCTGGGGATATGCGTTCCAGGACCCCCATCTGTTCTTCCGACAAGTGGCTCCGGCGCCCCTTGGCATCCGCTGCCTTCAAGAGGCGCCGGGCCTTGTTCAGGGTCCTGGACCTGAAGTCCTCCCAGCGCTTCCTGACATGTTGTAAGTCCCGGACTGCCACCCCCTACGCGTTGATGGCAGTCACGATGTCAGTCCAGATCCGAGTCCGTCCTTCCTTGTCGGCGCGGGAACTTCCGAAGAGGGCATCATACTGCCCCAGGACTTGCTCCACCAGGACACCAACTTCGGTGGCACTGAAGCTGGTGCCCCTCTGCCTCTCTGGCCGGGGGTTGTCAGTGGTCACAGATGGTGTTTGCCCCGACATGACAACCCCAGAGGCAGGAGTGGGTGTGTAACTGGGTCCTGGGGCTGGGCTGTGGAGCGATGGAATTCCAGTCGGGAGTCTTCGGTTCCAGCAGGGGTGGTCACAGCAACAGCACCCCTGGCTGATGTGCAGGCAGCAAATGGCAGTGCACGTGGGCAGCAGGCAGTCAGGCAGCAGCAGATGGCAGGTGGGAGCGTGCTCGGGGCTCTGGGGGGCAGTAGTTCGGCCTTCTGGGCAGGAGCGTGGTCTTCCGTGTGCTTACGCGTGGCCAGCTTGGTACGGAGTGATTTTGCACGTGAAAATCCAGCACGTCAGCGTGAAAACTGAGGAAAGGCCCTTAGCGCGTAAGCGCGTCAGCACACATACGCGATTCTATTGGACCAAAGGCCCTCAGCGCGTAAGCGCGTCTGTGACGTGAGCCGCACGGGTGTTTCCCACACAGCACGTGATGACAGAGCACACGTGGAAAGACTGCACGTCAGAGTCTCATCGCGTGTAATTGGACAGCACGTCAGAGTCTCATCGCGTGTAATTGGACAAAAGTGCGCGTACACGCGATTGGCCTATGTACGTGTATATCAGGTGTGCGCGGACACTTACACACGCAAGTACGTCAGCGCACCTGTATCCCGGTGTGCGGGCAATTTCCACACGCTATTGGACTGTGCACTGGATTTCAGGGGTGTGCGGGTCACACGCTCGCCTACAACACGCGCAACGCATTGATTTGCACGCTAACAAAATAACTAGCTCAGACCCAGGATGAACATACCGTTCCTAGCAGCAGTGGCCGTGGCCTACCAAAGGAGGAGGAGGAGGATAGTCAGGGCCAGAATATTCACACCCAGAACCAGCCTTTTCGGGATGCCTGATGACCAGGTGCATGGGAGGTACAGGTTTCCACCACACATCATACTGGACCTGGTGAGTGAGTGGGAGGACGACCTCACATCACCCACCCTGTGCTCCCAAGCACTCAGCCCCCTGGAGAAGGTCCTCAATGTACTGCACTTCTTAGCCACTGGATCATTTCAGCGGACAAGTGCCATTGTGGGTGGTGTATCACAGGCCACCCAGTCACGCTGCCTACACCAGGTCTTGAACATCATCACTGCACGCCCATCAGTCCGCAGGCACATATACCTGCCCAGAACCACTGCAGAAAGGCATGCTGCCGCCCTGGATTTTTACGCTGTGGCACGATTCCCCAAAGTGCTAGGTGCCATCGACTGCACCCATGTGGCTCTACGTCCCCCCAGGGCATCTGAGCACATCTATAGGAACCGCAAGCACTGGCATTCCATCAACGTGCAGGTAGTATGTAATGCCAAGGGAATCATCACCTCAGTATATGCCAACTATCCCGGGTCAACCCACGACAGCTTCATTTATCGAATGTCCACCCTAAGCCGGGACCTAGAAGCTGGCCGGCATGGCGATACATGGCTGCTTGGTGAGTATGAATGCCACTGCACATGCATGCATGTCAGATACTGAGCAAGGTCACAACCCCACCAATGATACCAATCACCACCTCCACAGGGGACAGTGCCTACCCTCTCAGCCCCCACATGATGACGCCAATTCGGAACCCCACCATGCCACCCCAGGTAAGATATAACGCTGCCCACATTACAACCCGGGGCATAGTGGAGCGCACATTCGGAGTGCTGAAGTCACGCTTTCGCTCCCTTGACCGTTCTGGCGGGCAGCTGTTGTACGCTCCCCCAGTAGTGTGCAGGATCATAGTGGCAGCATGTGTCCTGCACAACGTTGCAACACGCCGGGGCCTGGCCGTGGACATGGTGGTGCCCCCCCATCCCCAAGCACATGCACAGCCGCTGCGCATGGGAGGTGAAGGGCACGGGGGGAGGCAGCCCGTACACAGCTAGTGGCTAATTACTTCACATAGAAATCACACCCCTGTGGAGTGCACACTGCCCTGGCACATTCCATCTGACAATCAATGATGACTCAACCTGACACTGATCCTGAATGTCTGGAGAAAGAACCGTGAAAACCATATCAACCTGAGATTGTTCACCTGGAAGTGTCACAATGTGTGCATCCCTACCCACACTGACACCACCAATGCAGCTTTGTGAAGTTACACATTCAAGCAGCTCAAATTAATACCCACTTGCAAAATGCAACAAGAGGACAGTGCCATGTCAGCCAACCCAACCCCAGCACCGCCACACGACACACCGTGCCATGTCATGCTATTTGCAGGTAAACAAAGTAATCCCCACAACATGACACTACTGTCACAATGTACAGTGTCCCTATTAGAAACTTGCAACACGTGAAATGCTCACAGTAATGGCGGACCAACAACAAACTTGAGCACGTACTACCATTGACTTGACATCACTAATGTTTAATATTAGTAGTCTCACCACCTGGAAATGCCTGCACTCCCACCACTACCAACTGTGCAGTGTTGGCGCCTGTAGAGTTGTAGGTGCACTGCTGCCAACATGGACCACATCTCCAGACTAGAGGTCCTTGTGTAGACATGAGGAAGGTACCTGCAAATTGGGAGGTAGACACAGAAGATGAGTTACACATCAATGCAACATGCAGTGTACAACACAACAGCAATATGCACTAGGAATGTATACACAGTATTGACTACAGACTGCCCACACAGCTCATGGGAGTCCAACGTCACTGTGTAATTCACTGTCACTTGGGTACACCCTTTGCAAGCCCATGGAAACAGGAAGCAGGTGACTCAAACCCAAGCATCTGAACCAAATACATTACAAGCCTGCATGTGCCCAGCCACAATGCAGCGTATGCCCACAGGAACCACGGAAGCCAACAAATCGTCCCAAAAAAATTGGGAATAAAAGAAATAAAAATAAAAACAAAAATAAAAAAAAAATAAAAATGGCCATTGAAGGGCCCGGGGGGGTTGGGGAGGCCAACCAGGAGGTCCGAGGACAGGATGCACACCAGAACCCACCTGCGTGGATCCGGAGAAAAAAAAACACCTCCATGGGCTCATGGCCCACACGGCTACCCTATTGTGGGAGTATCACTGCTGTCGCTATTATCACCCTGTGCAGCTGCATCGTGAGGTGGTTGCACTATGGGAGGCAGCCCACGCAAGGCCCTAGTCTGCTCCTCCATGGCTGCAAGCATGCGGGTGTGGTAGGTCTGGTTCTGGAGGATGAGTGTGCGGAGGTCCCCATGCAACAACTCACGG
Source organism: Ambystoma mexicanum (assembly GCF_040938575.1). NCBI lineage: Eukaryota > Metazoa > Chordata > Amphibia > Caudata > Ambystomatidae > Ambystoma > Ambystoma mexicanum. Next base: position 52,913 of record NW_027182393.1, read on the forward strand.
GATGCCCGGACCTCCGCCCTTGTTGCCTGCATCTCAGCTGAGAGCGTACAGGTGAGACGCTCCAGCTGCTGTTCTGTCCTTTGGTGTGTAGAAGCCTCAAGCTCAACAAGAGTCGTCCTGAGGTGAAGGAGCTCCTGCCTTAGGGCTTCCCTGTGGCCCTGGGACTCAATGGAGATGGCCTCCTGCAGAGTCGCCAGTGCCGCCCGCCTGTCCCTGTTGGACCCCAACATGTCCTCCCTGTGTGACTGGCAGATGGAGTCGGTTGCCTGCTCTAGTCGTTCCATCAGCCTTTCAGGGGGGACAATGGAAGTGGCCACCCTATCCATGGCCTGAGCCATCATCTCGGATGATGCTGCCTGTTGGGTTGCCATACCGTAAATGGATTGCTCCCATGCAGTATTGCCAGGTGGCGTACGGCCACCACGTCGGCGGGCACCACACCTGTCTGGGGCAAGGCGAACTGCGCCTTGCTGTGCCGGCACTACCTGAGGCTGCAGGACTGCATTCCCCCTCTGATCTGCTGGCCCAGGAACAGGATCAGATGTCACGGAGTGTGACCCTGCATCCGTAACCACCAAAGGCGTAGCTGCCAACACTGACATCCCCATTGAGGGTTCTGACCCTGGTGCAGGTGGGTGAGACAGAACAGAATCCCTCCCTGGAACACTCACCTGCGACGGCACGTAGGTCTCATCCGAATCAACACCTGAGTACAGCTCGGGGGAGGTGCAGCCAGAGACACCCCTTGAGAGCACGACCTGCAGCACTTGTGGGTTCTCACCCACCACCACACCACGTCCCTCACTGGTGGTTGGTCGGCCCTCGGACCCCTCCTGGGTCTGCACCATCTCCACAACCCCAGCAGTATCAGGTGCGTCTTCCCCTGCAAAGACATTAAAACAAAGAAATGGAAACAGGCATTAGCACCATGGCACACAATGAGGGCTGAGAAGCAAGAGAACCAGTACTTGTTTGATACATGTCCCACATGACTAAAACCCTCCCATGCATGCACCCTCACTGCGTATGAAGGGCAGGCAAATGGCACACACTGATGACACCAAGATTGAAGATGAACACATTTTCTGCATGCTGCCTGGCAGTGGCATCACACATTGGCCTGTGATTGGCAGGTGAAACACACATGCCATCACACAGATGGCATGTACCATTGCTATTGAGTGAAGATGGAGAGGAGGGCAGCACCTATTCATTCTGTCCAGTTCCCGCATGTAATAGCTTTTCTAATTCAAACAGGTCAGATTCTTCACCTGGAGCTGCCAGTCCGAAATGGTCCAATTGCACAGGGACATGTTTGAACGAATGATATCCAGGTAACAAAGTCACTCCACTTTACAATAGCCATGTCAGACATGTGACTAGAGGACTGCGACATGCCTAGTACAAGTGGTGGAATGTAAAAAATCTGACTGAATGAACAGTGGAAAATTTTGCAACAATGTTGTGGCAAGGTGACACTTCAAGGGCAACTGGCATGCAGTTGGGCTAGATGTCTACTGTTGGCAGAAGGGATACAGCTATGGGCAAATGCAGATGCGCTGGATGTATTGCATGAAGCACATGGCTGACCCATACGGCTCAGGCGCACACACTCTCACCTGGCACACAAACAGAAGCCCTCACACACACCATGCACATGGATGACACACACATGCATGTGCACTCACCGGACAATGCCTCGTAATCAGCCAAATCTCCCACGCCTTGGATCTGTTCCTCCGTGACGTAGGTCCCAGCGACTGACTCATGTGGAGTGAGTTCCATGTCTGCTACTGGAGACCCACCTCCAGTCACTAGAGTTGCGGCATGACTTGAGGCCAGCTTACTCTTTGCCCTGCGCTTTAGGTCATTCCAGCGCTTATAGCAATCATTGGCTGTGCGCCTCACGATTCCAAGGGCACTTACGATGTCCGCAACGGTCTGCCAGTGTGCCTGGCGTTGTGCAGGTGTGGTCTTGGATCCTGCAACAATGACCATCTCGTTGTCATGTGCGGACACATACTCGACAAGTGCATTCAGTTCGTCATCCGTGAAGCTGGGCTTCCTGGACGGGCCGGACTGTGTAGCCGTGTCTGGGGCATCAGCCTGTGCCGGACGAGCACTCTTCCTCTTCCGCTTGGAAGGTGGTGGTGATCCTGAGTGTCCTGCGCCGCTCTGGACACTAGGGGCAGGAGCCCTGGTGGACTCTGTATCAGGAGTGTGAGATTGCACACTCAGCATGGGAGTTGGTGCAGGCATTGGCTCTAATGTGATGGTGTCAGGGGGTATATCAGCAGCATGGACTAGGACCGACACTGTCCGGGCTGGGTGTGTGAGGGCTGGGGTGGATGGAGCCGCAGCTGCCCCTGCAGCCTCTCCGCCCTGCCTACTTGGTGCAGTAGATGACCTTGCTGCCCCAGATGCACGTGGCATGGTGACATCAACGTGCACCAGCGCACGTGTCATAGGCCTGCTGACCTGGAAGTCAGCCATGGAGTCAGCCAGGTCTGGTGCCACAATGGGCTGGTCCAACAAGGGCTGAGCATGGATGGTGTCAGCCACATCAGCCTCAACGGGAGGGGGGGGGATTATGGGTGCCCTTGACTGGTACTCCACACATGGGGGGACAGGCTCACCCTGCAAGTAATGACCACGTCCCCTACCGGATCCACCACGGCCACCACTTGTGGCTCTTCCACCTTTGCCGCCCTTACGGAATCCTCGCCTCCCAGCCATGGCACTGATGTTAATGTGCGTATGGGAGTGGCAGTAAAATATAGTCCTGGGCAATTGGGGGTCAAAGGGGTTGGGTACCAGATGGTAATTGTACCCTAGTGCTCTTGCAAGGCTGATTGTAACCCCTGGGGAAAGATGACGGGTCACGCTACGCACAGGAGCCCCAAAAAAGGGAGATGACGTGCACGCAACCCCTCCTAGACCACGTGTGCAGAAAGAAAAACCTGCACTACGCTGTGGCACCCAGTAACACAAGAATGAACGTATGCGTGTCACACGCAGCCTAGAATGACCTCTGAAGGGGTAGGCTACACACAGGGCAAGCACAGATGTTAGATACGTGCGTGACTCACCGTCTGCCTGGTAAACGAGCGTGTAAAAGGAGCGCGTTTTGTTGGCAACACCCCCGCCAAAAGAAGATTTGTACGCTGTCTGAGGAGACAGGACAACAGTAGAAGGGAACACTGTTTGAGGGAACAGGCCCAGGTAAACCAGTAAAAGAGTAAAAGGAGAAAAATCTGTCAGAGGTAACAGGGAATACGAACTTGAAACGCCGTGAAGTAAATCGCGTGTGAACCGACAAGAAGTACAGAATTCACCCACTCGCTCTCCACGAAAAGCACGTACAAGGAAATGATGTTCTACGCGTACCTTTTCTACAGGCCCACACGTCCAGCGTCACTTACGCGGCGTCTACGCGCTAGGGCCATTTCCACCAATTACACGCTTTGTGACTTATGGATGTACGGCCATTTCCACCAATTACACACTTTGTCACTTCTGCGTGTACGGCCATTTCCACCAATCACACGCGATGAGACTCTGACGTGCAGTCTTTCCACGTGTGCTCTGTCATCACGTGCTGTGTGGGAAACACCCGTGCGGCTCACGTCACAGACGCGCTTACGCGGTGAGGGCCTTTGGTCCAATAGAATCGCGTATGCGTGCTGACGCGCTTACGAGCTAAGGGCCTTTCCTCGGTTTTCACGCTGACGTGCAGGATTTTCACGTGCCAAATCACTCCGTACCAAGCTGGCCACGCGTAAGCACACGGAAGACCACGCTCCTGCCCAGAAGGCCGAACTACTGCCCCCCAGAGCCCCGAGCACGCTCCCACCTGCCATCTGCTGCTGCCTGACTGCCTGCTGCCCACGTGCACTTCCATTTGCTGCCTGCACATCAGCCAGGGGTGCTGTTGCTGTGACCACCCCTGCTGGAACCGAAGACTCCCGACTGGAATTCCATCGCTCCACAGCCCAGCCCCAGGACCCAGTTGCACACCCACTCCTGCCTCTGGGGTTGTCATGTCGGGGCAAACACCATCTGTGACCACTGACAACCCCCGGCCAGAGAGGCAGAGGGGCACCAGCTTCAGAGCCACCGAAGTTGGTGTCCTGGTGGAGCAAGTCCTGGGGCAGTATGATGCCCTCTTCGGAAGTTCCCGCGCCGACAAGGAAGGACGGACTCGGATCTGGACTGACATCATGACTGCCATCAACGCGGAGAGGGTGGCAGTCCGGGACTTACAACATGTCAGGAAGCGCTGGGAGGACTTCAGGTCCAGGACCCTGAACAAGGCCCGGCGCCTCTTGAAGGCAGCGGATGCCAAGGGGTGCCGGGGCCACTTGTCTGAATAACAGATGGGGGTCCTGGAACGCATATCCCCAGCGCTCCACGTCCAGGTCCTAGAGAAGCAGACCCGTCTGGAGTCGAGCGGTGAGTGTACATGCATCCTGATTGTGAGCAGTGCGTGTGGTGATCATTCGCCATTGTGCCGGTTGCACATCTGTTTGTATGGGGTCGAGTATGGGTGGGGGTGTACAGGGCCGTGGGGCTGACACATGCGAGGGCTGTAATGTGTGAGACATGGATGGTGCTTGTGTGTGTGGGCTTGCATGGCAAATGCAGTTGTGCGTGCACACATGTTTGGATGAATGTGTATGTAAGTAGACATGTCCGTGATGTCAGGCATGTATGTTGTTTTCGGCTGCATGTATGAGAACTGTGTACATGTGCATGTGTGTGTATTTGACAAGGGTGCAAAAGTGATGCAACATGGATGCATGTGACAGCGGTATGTGGAAGCCTGATTGGCAGATGTGACATGGATGCCCGTCTGAACAGTGCGACACTTGGCAGAGGTGTAGACATGCATGCAAGTGTGGTGGTGTGTGTACATGTGTGGTGCACTTCCTGTGTTGCATGTGATGTCTGGCTACCCTTTGGCTGCTGATGCTGTTGTATGTGTAGGGATGGTGGTGGCCGTTGCGATATGGCTGTGGTATGGCTCATGTGTGCCAGTTGCAATGACATGTGTGTTGGGGATTGTGATGACATGTCTGAGGTTTGCCAATGCCACTCCTGTGCAACTGTCATGCATGTATGTGTCCATTGTACAGTGCCCTGATGCCTGTGTTTTGTTTCTCCCTGTCTGCAGCGTCAACTGATGAAGAGGGCAGAGAAGGTGCTGTGGAGCACAGCGGCGGGGATCCGACCGCCAGCCGGAGACGCAAGGCCCGGCTCCCCTCCCGTGTTGTCATCTCGTCGGGGAGTGAGGAGTCCGGTGCCGCGTCCCAGGCCGCAGCTGCCGGGGGGAGGTCCAAGAGGCGGAGGTTGCAGTTGGACTCCTCGGCAGCAGAAGGGGCAGCTGGGACCCCACAGGGCCCAACGGGGGAAGATGGCACGGAGTCATCCAGGTTGGTGGGGGGTTTGGTGGAGGAGGGGGCCGCGCAAGCACCAGAGACGGGGTCTGGAGGTGGGGATCCCACTGGTGCTAGTGGTGCAGTGCAGGACCAGGGACAGGAGGCAGCACAGGCGGCCGCGGAGGTGCCTGTGTGCAATCCTGTCCCCGATCCTGTCCCTGCATCATCTTGCACCAGCAGGGATGCCTACGTCCAGACCCGTTTTCAGGCAGGGGATGAGCTGACGTCAACTGGCCTTCCTCTGCCTGCGGACGTGGCCATCCAGGTCCGGGTTGAGCCTGTCCTGGCTGGTGTGGCGTTGCGTCAACGGGCCATGCGAGGTGACCTGCAGTCTTTTCATGGAGAGACTGCACGTCATCTCGAATGGCTCATTGACCACGTCAGCCTGCTGGGACAGGTCACCCAGGCCGGATTCCGCTGTCTGATGGGGCTTGCTCCGACCCCCTCCTCAACTGGACCCCCTACGTGCCAGTCGTCCTCTGTGCCATCTTCCCACCCATCAGTCACCTGGGTGCCCTGTGGAGCTGCCTCTGACGGTCGGCCAGGCTGGTGGAGGAGGCATCCCTGCCACAGTCGGGAGTCGGTGGTCCAGCAGGGGTGGCCACATCAACAAGTGCACCCCAGCCGGCGGAGGATGTGCAGGCAGCAGGAGGCAGTGCAAGGGCAGAGGCAGAGCAGCAGCAGCAGCAACATGGTGGGAGACATGAAGGCTTGGGGCTTTCGACATCGGAGGGGCAGGCATCGGCCGGAGGGCAGGGGGACCCAGGACAGAGAGTGTCTTCCGTGTGGCAGCGGTTGGGCCACGCCATAGGTGCGGAGCGGCGGCGGGCGGAAGAGGCGCGGCTCACAATGGTCAGGGCGGAGAACTCCATGCGGAGGGCCCTGAGGCGGGCCGAGTGCCTCGAGGCAATCCGCAGGGGGTTGGAGGAGGACACAGCGTCGTCCCTGCGGACCCTCGGGGCCATGGAACTGGACCGCCTCCGGGACATCGAACAGGAGTTCGATGATGCCCTGGCCCGGGACACCACAGAGTGAGCCGCTGGACTTGCCCGCCGCCTTTGTATATAGTTCTTTAGTTTTAGGTTTCCTTTCTTTCGTATTATTATTTGGAGTCGACGGACACTGCTCCACTTTTTGTATATAGTTGATTTTTAGGTATGTTTTTTAGTAGGTTTCCTTTGTTCAGTTGGGCTCATGGACCCTTGTTATTTTTGTACATAGTTCTTTATTGCATGGAGATTTTTTTACATTTGACTTTGGACAAAATTTTTGTCTATTTGGATTTCAAGTTTTTTTTTTCATACGGACATGCAGCTTATTTTTTCTCATTCACATTGTAGTTTGTTTTCTTTCTTTAGCATTTTTATTTTTTTTCAATACAATTTTGTTTGCATACTTCACTGTGTGGTATCATCTCATTGGTTTCATGCATGTCATGTTGTGTGTTTTCCCATTCAATTGCAACAATTGTGTGTGATGGACATGGCTTCATTAGCTTCATGAACATTGGGGGTGTAACATGTGATTTCCATTTCCATGTGGGTGAATGGGTTACTTGGTAGGGCTTTTTGGCTGTGGAGGCTGACCATTACGCACATGATTGGGGATTGTGAGGACCTGGTGGGGGCTGCCCATGGTGGCAGGGAGGTGGGGGGTGGTGGGAGACATGAGTGGGGGCCTGGTGGAGGATGCCCATGGTGGCAGGGGGGTGGGGGTGGTGGGAGACATGAGTGGGGGCCTGGTGGAGGGTGCCCCTGCACTGCTGGGGGGTGGGGGTGCAGGGGGACATGAGTGGGGGCCTGGTGGAGGGTGACCCTGGATGCTGGGGGGTGGGGGTGGTGGGAGACATGATTGGGGGCCTGGTGGAGGATGCCCCTGGTGGCTGGGGGGTGGGGGTGGTGGGAGACATGAGTGGGGGCCTGGCGGAGGCTGCCCCTGGTGGCTGGGGGGTGGGGGTGGTGGGAGACATGAGTAGGGGCCTGGTGGAGGCTGCCCCTGGTGGTTGGGGGGTGGGGGTGGTGGGAGACATGAGTGGGGGCCTGGTGGAGGGTGCCCCTAGACTGCTTGGGGGTGGGGTGGTGGGAGACATGTGTGGGGGCCTGGTGGAGGGTGCCCCTGCACTGCTTGGGGGTGGGGTGGTGGGAGACATGAGTGGGGGCCTGGTGGAGGGTGCCCCTGCACTGCTTGGGGGTGGGGTGGTGGGAGACATGAGTGGGGGCCTGGTGGAGGGTGCCCCTGCACTGCTTGGGGGTGGGGGTGGTGGGAGACATGAGTGGGGGCCTGGTGGAGGGTGCCCATGCACTGCTGGGGGGTGGGGGTGCAGGGGGACATGAGTGGGGGCCTGGTGGGGTTTGCCCATGGTGGCTGGGGGGTGGGGGTGGTGGGAGACATTAGTGGGGGCCTGGTGGAGGGTGCCCCTGGTGGCTGGGTGGTGGGGGTGGTGGGAGACATGAGTGGGGGCCTGGTGGAGGGTGCCCCTGGTGGCTGGGGGGTGGGGGTGGTGGGAGACATGAGTGGGGGCCTGGTGGAGGGTGCCCCTGGTGGCTGGGGGGTGGGGGTGGTGGGAGACATGAGTGGGGGCCTGGTGGAGGCTGCCCCTGCACTGCTGGGGGGTGGGGGTGGTGGGAGACATGCATTGTTGATCAGTAGTGCAAGGTGACATGTGGGTTGGCTGGGGGGCATGCCCATGGTGGATGGGCTGCCTGCGGGACATGAGCAGGGGTGCAGGGTAGTCCCCCGTGGTGTGGGCTGCCTGCAGGGGCCGTGGAGGTTGGGGAGCGTACACCTGGGAGGACCCACACGGCCAATTCACGTGTAGTACTCCCCAGAACCCCTGAAATACACATACCCTGCTGAAATCGCGTGTGGAACTTCCCGCGGAATACACCTACCCTGCTCGCACTGGGCCAATCGCGTGTGGAACTTCCCGCGCACCCCTGAAATACACGTACCCTGCTTGCACGGGGCCAATCGCGTGTGGAACTTCCCGCGCACCCCTGAAATACATGTACCCTGCTTGCACGGGGCCAATCGCGTGTGGAACTTCCCGCGCACCCCTGAAATACACGTACCCTGCTGGAATCGCGTGTGGAACTTCCCGCGCACCCCTGGGATACACATACCCTGCAGAAATCGCGTGTGGAACTTCTCGCGCACCCCTGGAATACACGTACCCTGCTGAAATCGCGTGTGGAACTTCCCGCGCACCCCTGGTATACACGTACTCTGCTTGCACGGGCCCAATCGCGTGTGGAACTTCACGCGCACCCCTGAAATACACGTACCCTGCTGGAATCGCGTGTGGAACTTCCCGCGCACCCCTGGGATACACATACCCTGCTGAAATCGCGTGTGGAACTTCCCGCGCACCCCTGGAATACACGTACCCTGCTGAAATCGCGTGTGGAACTTCCCGCGCACCCCTGGAATACACGTATCCTGCTTGCACAGGGCCAATCGCGTGTGGAACTTCCCGTGCACCCCTGGAATACACGTACCCTGCTTGCACGGGGCCAATCGCGTGAGAGACTTCACGCGAACCCCTGAAATACACGTAGCCCGCTCCCCCAGGCCCGATCGCGTGAGAAAGTTCACGCGAACCCCTGTAATACACGTAGCCCGCTCCCCCAGGCCCGATCGCGTGAGAAACTTCACGCGAACCCCTGAAATACACGTAGCCCGCTCCCCCAGGCCCGATCGCGTGAGAAACTTCACGCGAACCCCTGAAATACACGTAGCCCGTTCCCCCAGGCCCGATCGCGTGAGAAAGATCACGCGAACCCCTGCAATACACATACCTTGCTCGCACTGGGCCAATCGCGTGTGGAACTTCCCGCGCACCCCTGAAATACACGTTCCCCGCTTGGCGTTTGCTGTTTGCCAGCCCGGTGAACTGGTCCAGGGTTTGCGCAGCCCTTTGCGATGATTTAGCGATTTTGATGGCTTTTCCTTGCGCGAGGGCATTCTTCGGGGCGTTACTGGCGCTGCTGCAGGGTCGCTGCGATTCTCTGCGCCACGGCTGGTTTGGGAGCCTAAAATCCATGAATACGCTGTGCGCGGAAATCGGTTTTAGCGCACGTGCCTGGCGCAGACAATCGCACGCGGACCCTCTGCGCCAGCCGCTTGCGACACTTTTCTGCGAAATTCTATGAATTACCCTCTTAGTTTGTCCACAAACAGAGCATTTACCACATCTGTGATGTCCTACCACTGGGGGAAGGCCCCACAGAGGCGTTTGTTGCTGTCTTTCATTTGATTTGTCCGGATACGTGTGTACCAATGTATCCCTTAGGATTTTCTGCCTTTTAAAGGCAAACCGCGGTGTCGATGGATTAAAAAATAGATTAAAATCATCTGTTTTGATCATGTGCCAGTTTTTAAGGATTGTTTTTCTGAGTAGCCTGTTTATAGGACTAAATGTGCTCACACATGTTATTTTGTCCAAGGTGTTTTTCTTTATGGGCTGAAGACAAGTGTCTCTCTTGATATGTTGTGCCCTCTTATAAGTGCAGAGTATTGTGGTAGACGGGTATCCCCTGTCTTTGAGCCTTGTTTTTAATATCTTGTCATGTTCTTTATGTGCCTCCATTTGCGTGCAATTTCTACGGATCCGCAGAAATTGTCCATATGGGAGTCCCTTTTTTAAGCTATGCAGATGAAGCTTTGATAGTTTAGGAGCATGTTTTTATCCCTGGGCTTCCTGTAGAGGACTGTCTCAAGGCTTCCCCGGTCAGTTTTCAAAATTTCCAGGTCCAAGAAAGGTATTTTCCTTTAATTAATTTCAATGCTGAAATTTATGAATGGGTTTTGTGCATTGAACCATTTGTGGAATGCTGTTAATTCATCGGCTGTCCCGCTCCAAACCATGTAGATATCGTAAATGTAGCGGAGCCATACAATAATTTTTGGACCAAAAGGGTTGTTTTGGTGGTAAATCAAATTTATTTCCAGGTCCTCCATATATAGGTTGGCTAAATCTGGGGAAAAGGTAGCCCCCATGCTAGTGCCTTGTAGTTGATTGTAAAATTTCCCTCGTATAGAAATAAATGTTCAGTCAAAGCCAATCTTAGGCATTCTAGAATGAATGCAGTGGGGACATTAGTTAGTGTGTTGATGCAGTTATTTAGATATCTGGACATCACCTCTATACAGTCTTGTTGTGGGATACTTGTGTGAAGCGATACTACATCTAGAGTCACAAGAATGTCATCTGGGCCTATCTGTAATGTTTGAAAGATGTTGATCAGGCTGGTAGTATCTTTTACATATGATCTCATCTTTGCTACAAACGGACGGAGAAACCAGTCTGAGTAGACCGAGAGGGGTTCTACGATGGAATTGATAGCCACCACTATTGGTCTCCCTAGTGGTACTAGGGGGTCTTTATGTATTTCTGGGAGGACGTAAAAGGCGGGTGTCGTTGGATGATTATTGACTATGACTGCTTTCTCATCTATGTCAAGCCACCCTTCCTCCAGTGCATGTTTCATTAAACTGTCAATTTCTTCTTTTAACCTTAATGTGGGATTCCTGTCCAGCTTCCTATATGCTGCAGGGTCATTCAGATGTTTCATCACCTCCTTTTCATAAGCCAATTTGTCCCATAGGACAATCCCCCACCTTTGTCTGTGGATTTAATTAGAAATGTGTCATTCTGTTGTAATGATTTTAATGCCTCTCTTTCCATTTTCGTAAGGTTGTCTTTACTGTTATTTTTTGTTTTTAGGAGGCCTTGGGTTTTGTACGAAATCCGATGCTGAAAGGCTATAATTGCTGGACTTACCATTGCATTGGGTGGAGTGAACGTAGATGGTGGCTTAAGTCCAGTGATCGTGGGTTCTTTTATTGTGTATGTTGGATTTCTGAAAAAATACTTTAAACAAATAAGTCTGAAAATTGTTTGTAGTTCGACTTCCATCTCAAAGTTTCTTGCTCTTTTGTTTGGAACAAAGGATAAACCTTTCGTCAGAATGGAGGATTCAGAAGCAGAAAGCGCATAGTTGGTGAGATAATATATCGGGACTACCAGTTTTGTGGGGGGCCTTTCCAGTTCCTGGTTTGCATGCGAGGGAGAACTTGATATTTGTTGCGCCTCCTTTTCCCTTGTCCCCAAAAAAACTGTGGTTGTTGTTGTCCTGACACTATATTAGCTGCTCCTGTCTGTCCTGCATCTAATCCACTACTGGTGGAACCATTGGAGGAATTGGAAAAATGTACATATTGTTTTCTTCTATTACCTGTGTTATTTCCTCTTCCATGGTTCAGTTTGTTAAGATCTTCATAATATGACTATCAAATATGGATAGGTTTTTATTTCTTTATATTGTTCAATATCCTTTTTCAGTTTCCAAATCTTTTTTTTTAGTGTTAGTTTCTGAAATGTACTCATTTCTCAATCTATTTTTTCAAAAGTCTATTTTATGTCTTTGATTATGTTGTCCTGTTTGATCTTGGCCTAAACCAATTCAATCTCTTCTTTTTGTAACTTGGCCTCTTCTTCTGAGGTGCCTATAATTAGTACCAGTAGGTCGCGTGAACACTTGTTACTGACTCCACTGAATTTGCCTTTAAATTTGGCATTGTTGGTAAAGACTCACAGAATGTTTCTTATTTGAAGACCCTCTGGTATAGCTGCAGCCTTTAGGTATGCTAACATTAGTTGACCGTGTGATTCGGTCCTAATGAGTTTTTTCTTTTTTTGTGTGAGTAATTTTGCATCATTGGACTGAACGTTGGCCATCATACTGTTGTTATTATCTCCTAATAATGAGGCTAAACTCATTAGTTTCACGTAATGTTCGTCCGAGAACGAAACCAAATTCACACTTTCCATAGTTCCTTACTTGTTTAGGCTCCTGTAATGAAAATCTCAACCCAACAACCAAAGGGTTGTCCTACATGAGAAATTAAGAATTGGGTACTCACCTTTTTTTTGTTGCCGGGTGGTCAGATCTGTACAATGGGGAGAATATTAAGTTACAGTAAGGGAATGACAGATCGACTACCCCTCTCTAAAGTCCCTTCATGAACATCAGGCTGTTAAATCGTTAAGCTACTCAATCATTTAGTAGATTCTACACGTTTATCAACTGCAACACCTTTTATACAAAATGTACAATTTTATTTTCTCACTTCACTTTTTATTAAAAAAGCATTGAAAAACATGTGATCACTTACAAAATATTCATAGATCATGAAAATTCATTAAACATATACCGTAACAATTCATTTGGGTATATTGCCTCATTGAGTGGATAATAGCCGCTTATATACAACAGTTCCTTTTGAATGTTTGTCTTTTTTTCGGAAACCTGTTGTGGGGTATCTAAATGATTCACTTTATTTCTAACAAAACAATGTTTGGTCTTGCAAAAGAGATAAGGAATAAAAAAATATGTATTTCCTAGCTGGTCGACATATGTTTTGGCCTTTATCGTATGTACTGCACCATCTCAAGTGCTGTCACTCAATTCAGTGTATAGGCCATCTTCAGGACAAAGCAGTTTATTCAAGGAAATTATTTCAATCCCCAAATGGTAGATCTTCTGATCTATAATGCCAAATAAAAGTCTATTTTATTTACAATAACATGTTAAAACATTGGAGTGCCTAAATGGTGGTGTCTTTGAGGTGATGTCTCACATATCGTTTAGATATACCGACTCGATAACTGACCTGGTGCCCACACTGTGTTAGGGACGTCTGAGAAAAAAGACCTGTGGGTAATGCTTGTCTTAACTTCAGGGGCTTTTGGCAACCTGAAATAACAACAAATGTCCTTTATTATCTTATCTAATAGATTCCTGTTGCCCACCCTTGGAAATTGATTTCTTGGATTTACATATATTCATTGATAATGGCACCATTCATACCAAAACCTATCGTAAACCCACTCAGGTTAATTCTATTCTCTCTGCTCAGAGCAACCATCAGCGAGCTACAATAGAGAATATACCTGCCGGTAAATTCTACAGGGCTAGAAGAAATTGTAGTTGCCCAGTGGACTATAATATGGAGTGTAATACTTTGAATCAACAGCTTTTTGAGGTTTATAGTCATTAAATCGAATGTAAAAATGTCGAAAGTCATAATGTCTAAAAAATAATGTCGAAATAAATGTCGAATTTCTTTTTTGGTTGCTTTTTATTCAAAATGGGGGTCCCCCCCAACCCCCTTTTTTTGTTTTACCCATTTGTTTTTACCCCCGGAACCCAAAAAAAACATGTAAATAAAAAATAAAAAAATTCGACATTTTTGTTTTCAACATTATTTTTCTCGATATTATGACTGCACACCCTTTTTGAACCGAGGATATCAATCCAAAATCATCAATAAAGCATGCAGCAAATTTTCAGACATAACTCAATCTGATCTCTTGGTAGACGGAACTAGATATAGGGATTCACCTAAATTCATTTCTCTTATTACGCAATTCTCCAAAGACTCCTCAATTTTATACAAACTGGTACAGAAACATTGGCATATACTGAGGCTTGATAAAGACCTTTTACCAAAGCACCTACTTTCAAACAGAAAGTCAGTCCATCATTCTTTCATATTAAAGATTCCACTACTAACAGTAAGTGGCTAAAGAAAGATAATGGTTTCTTTAAGTGTGGAAACTGTAATCATTGCAAGTTTGCACAAGAAAATTGACGTCTGAGAAAAAAGACCTGTGGGTAATGCTGGTCTTAACTGCAGGGGCTTTTGGCAACCTGAAATAACAACAAATGTCCTTTATTATCTTATCTAATAGATTCCTGTTTATTTCGATCTATACTTGTCTCTTTATTTTTATTCACTTGCGTATTGGAAGTCCAAATGATTCTTATTTCAACATGGACTGCGTCCAGCATCTGTTTCATTCATTTGGCATTTGGTGAATTGATTCCACAGATAACAACCCTTTGGGTAAGGTAAATTTCTGTTTCTGAAACAAGAAATGTTCATTTTTAGTATCTTGGTCACCTCTTTGCTCCTAGCTTTACTGGTGCATGTAGATATTTTTGGGTGATTTATCCTTTCTTTAATTCCTATTCAAAAGATTACATGTAACGTTTTCACATAGTCAAATCTCTTCCTGTTTTGCACCATTTTACCCAGCACTTTCTTTTGAGCAAAAATAGTTTTCTGAACAGAATAATTCAATCTTTTATCTCCTGGATTGTTTGCTTTCAAATACATTTCGCGGCACGAACATACTTTACAAACTCGCGTGAGTCCTTATTCTCAGAGTGTATCTTCATTCAAACACTGCGCCTGTGGGATTCGCTCAGCTGGTGTACATGACTTCATTTTGGCAAGCGCGCGTCTGTGATGGCCCGCTCTCTCAATCTGTAGCTTAACACCCTGTTTAATGTGAAAAACAGACCATATGTGTCCCTTCTTGTAAGGCTTTCAGTCACGTGACTCGAGGGCACCATGTCACGTGAAAGCCTTCTAAAATCGAAGAAAGTTTCTGAATGAACGGTCTTTTTAAAAAATCGTTACTTTTACCATTCAATCATAATTCAGTGCTCTTGTGCCTAACTGTGTATGATTTCGTCTGTATTGTGTTCTTTTTACACGTTATAGTGTCATCCGGCACTTTTACCGTCTGTCTTTGTGTAGATGCGACACCTCAATGCTCATGTCATATATAAATGCTTGTCTGAAGTCTGTTCCTTGTTTGACATTATTACTTACCTACCATCTCATTGATTTTGATAGAGCAATGTGTTGTTCGTTGTTCATCACAGCATATTGAGCCTCTTTTACCGTATTACTCTATGTAGAGGGGCACAGTTGTGTTCCTGTATGAGAAGTTCTGCTATAATACTGACTCTTATGTAATCTACTACTGCCGACTCAAATCAAGATGCACATTACTGCTACCCTGTATTTTTATGTTAGTTATACTCACAGAAACCTGTCACTTAATGCAAAATCTCAATTTTTGTGGACTTCTGCTGTTGCAATGTCTTAACTACATGTTCAGAATGCTAATGTTTGTTTTTACTGGCTGAATAAAGTTCTCTCCATGGCTCAGTCTAAGCGATTTCTCTTATTTTTATTTACATATTATGGAGAAATGTCGAGACAATATCCTATTTGTATGATTTTTAGTATGTCATGGATAAACACTCCAGCTCGTGTTTTGATTCTGTGTATGAGTGGTCCTGTTTCAGTATGGACATTCCATGGACCTCTTATATACCTTCTAATACCAATGGCTATGAAGAGATAGCCTCCTTGGACATGCCCATTGTTTATGACATATAGTGAGATGGGTACATCCATTTATATATCTAATGGGCTTCATTTGGGAAAATCGAACTCCAAACCATCTATCCAACTAAATTACAAGCATACTTCTATAAACTCCACAGGAGACACTCAATGTGCATCTCAAAATGGTGTTTCTCGGTGTTGGACACTCGGTAATGATAATACTAAGTGTTGAATTTACGGTCATGGTACTAGTGGGAGTGGTATTAGATGAACACATTCCACTCAACCGATACATTGAGTCCATGTTTCACTGTATCTAAATCATATATCAATTTTATTTTGTATTTTTGTAAAGACAGATTTCTATTGCCGTCTCTAGGGCGCTGTTTGATGACTTGAAGAATGCACCATAGCATATCTGTGCATTTGGGTTGTTTAGATATATAATGGGCTACAAGTGGTTTGGTATCTACTTTATTCTTTATAAATGATTTGTGTTCACAAATCCTCTGTCTAATTTGCCTTCTCAATGTAGACAAGGTCTCAGGGATTTTAATTCCATACACCGCCCATTAAGTGAGATAGTTCGTGAAACTTGTCAAATGAATCTCTCTGTTCCTTAAGAGAATGCTTTTCATGTTTTACAGGCCGATTCATGGAATAATTAGCGCGGCGCAAGTGGGGAAAAACGTGCGAATCGCAGTGGAATAGCGAAAATCGCAGTGCAAATGCGAAAATCGCACCAAAAGCAGCGCACATCGATTCATGGAAGGCCGTGCGCGAGAAAACCAGCGGATGTGCGATAAAACAGTGCGGGGCGCACGTTGGCGCACAGGCCATCTAACAGCGTGCGCCAGGTCACAGCGAAAATCGCACAGGCCACAGCGAAATTCGCACATAGCGCGGCGCACGCAACAAAAGTAGGCGGAACACGGGCGTAACACTCGGAATGGGGAACAACTTGCCAAAACGTGGGCGTCACGGGGGAAGTACAGGGCACAAGTGCGCGGAACGCCCACACGCTCGCCTACAACACGTATTCATGGAATAGAATAGGGGAAAAAAGCGCACGCTCAAACCAGCGCACAGGCACAAACACGACCGCCACAAGAAAGCAGGCAGTAGCGTCTCTGCGGCTGTAAGAAATGTGCGCCAAAAGGTGCGCCAACAAATAGCACCTATATACTGCCATGATGAATGTCCTATACTGTGGCCCTCCAGGACAAATGACGTGCAAAGGGGTACCCACAAACACGGACACCCGCTGACAAAAAATACGTGTGCGTGTATACCGGGGTGCGCGGGAAGTCTCACACGCGATTTCAGCAGGGTACGTGTATTTCAGGGGTGCGCGGGAAGTTCCACACACGATTGGCCCAGTGCGAGCAGGGTACGTGTATTTCAGGGGTGCGCGGGAAGTTCCACACACGATTGGACCAGTGCGAGGATTTCAGCAGGGTATGTGTATTTCAGGGGTGCGCGGGAAGTTCCACTCACGATTGGCCCAGTGCGAGCAAGGTATGTGTATTTCAGGGGTGCACGGGAAGTCACACACGCGATTTCAGCAGGGTACGTGTATTTCAGGGGTGCGCGGGCAGTTCCACACACGATTGGCCCAGTGCGAGCAGGGTACGTGTATTTCAGGGGTGCGCGGGAAGTTACACACGCGATTCCAGCAAGGTTTGTGTATTTAAGGGGTGCGCGGGAAGTCACACACGCAATTTCAGCAGGGTACGTGTATTTCAGGGGTGCACGGGCAGTTCCACACACGATTGGCCCAGTGCGAGCAGGGTACGTGTATTTC
Source organism: Ambystoma mexicanum (assembly GCF_040938575.1). Lineage (NCBI taxonomy): Eukaryota > Metazoa > Chordata > Amphibia > Caudata > Ambystomatidae > Ambystoma > Ambystoma mexicanum. The sequence goes on from NW_027182393.1 coordinate 70,364, forward strand.
AGGGGTGCGCGGGAAGTTACACACGCGATTCCAGCAAGGTATGTGTATTTCAGGGGTGCGCGGGAAGTCACACACGCGATTTCAGCAGGGTACGTGTATTTCAGGGGTGCGCGGGCAGTTCCACACACGATTGGCCCAGTGCGAGCAGGGTACGTATATTTCAGGGGTGCGCGGGAAGTTACACACGCGATTCCAGCAAGGTATGTGTATTTCAGGGGTGCGTGGGAAGTTACACACGCAATTGCAGCAGGGTATGTGTATTTCAGGGGTTCTGGGGAGTACCGCACGTGAATTGGCCGTGTGGGCCCTCCCAGGTGTACGCTCCACAACCTCCACGGACCCTGCAGCCAGCCCACACCACGGGGGACTACCCTGCACCCCTGCCTATGTCCCGCAGGCAGCCCATTCACCATGGGCATGCCCCCCAGCCAACCCACATGTCACCTTGCACTACTGATCTACAATGCATGTCTACCACCACCCCCACCCCCCAGCAGTGCAGGGTCACCCTCCACCAGGCCCCCACTCATGTCTCCCACCACCCCCACCCCCCTGCCACCATGGGCAGCCTCCAGCAGGCCCCCACTCATGTCCCCCTGCACCCCCACCCCCCAGCAGTGCAGGGGCATCCTCCACCAGGCCCCAACTCATGTCTCCCACCACCCCCACCCCCCAGCCACCAGGGGCAGCCTCCACCAGGCCCCCACTCACGTCTCCCACCACCCCCACCCCCCTGCCACCATGGGCAGCCTCCACCAGGCCCCCACTCATGTCCCCCTGCACCCCCACCCCCCAGCAGTGCAGGGGCATCCTCCACCAGGCCCCCACTCATGTCTCCCACCACCCCCACCCCCCAGCCACCAGGGGCAGCCTCCACCAGGCCCCCACTCATGTCTCCCACCACCCCCACCCCCCTGCCACCATGGGCAGCCTCCACCAGGCCCCCACTCATGTCCCCCTGCACCCCCACCCCCCAGCAGTGCAGGGGCATCCTCCACCAGGCCCCCACTCATGTCTCCCACCACCCCCACCCCCCCAGCCACCAGGGGCAGCCTCCACCAGGCCCCCACTCATGTCTCCCACCACCCCCACCCCCCTGCCACCATGGGCAGCCTCCACCAGGCCCCCACTCATGTCCCCCTGCACCCCCACCCCCCAGCAGTGCAGGGGCATCCTCCACCAGGCCCCCACTCATGTCTCCCACCGCCCCCACCCCCCAGCCACCAGGGGCAGCCTCCACCAGGCCCCCACTCATGTCTCCCACCACCCCCACGCCACCATGGGCAGCCTCCACCAGGCCCCCACTCATGTCTCCCACCACCCCCACCCCCCTGCCACCATGGGCAGCCTCCACCAGGCCCCCACTCATGTCCCCCTGCACCCCCACCCCCCAGCAGTGCAGGGGCATCCTCCACCAGGCCCCCACTCATGTCTCCCACCACCCCACCCCCCAGCCACCAGGGGCAGCCTCCACCAGGCCCCCACTCATGTCTCCCACCACCCCCACCCCCCAGCCACCAGGGGCAGCCTCCACCAGGCCCCCACTCATGTCTCCCACCACCCCCACCACCCTGCCAGCATGGGCAGCCTCCACCAGGCCCCCACTCATGTCCCCCTGCACCCCCACCCCCCAGCAGTGCAGGGGCAGCCTCCACCAGGCCCCCACTCATGTCCCCCTGCACCCCCACCCCCCAGCAGTGCAGGGGCAGCCTCCACCAGGTGCTCACAATCCCCAATCATGTGCGTAATGGACAGCCTCCACAGCCAAAAAGCCCTACCAAGTAACCCATTCACCCACATGGAAATGGAAATCACATGTTACACCCCCAATGTTCATGAAGCTAATGAACCCATGTCCGTCACACACAATGGTTGCAATTGAATGGGAAAACACACAACATGACATGCATGAAACCAATGAGATGATACCACACAGTGAAGTATGCAAACAAAATTGTATTGAAAAAAATAAAGAATGCTAAAGAAAGAAAACAAACTACAATGTGAAAGAGAACAAAAAAAGATGCATGTCCGTATAAAAAACTACCAAGGCTCCATGAGCACAACTGAACAAAGGAAACCTACTAAAAAACCTACCTACAAATCAACTATATACAAAAAGTGGAGCAGTGTCCGTCGACTCCAAATCATAATAATAAAGAAAGGAAACCTAAAACTAAACAACTATATACAAAGGCGGCGGGCTAGTCCAGCGGCTCACTCCGTGGTGTCCCGGGCCAGGGCATCATCAAACTCCTGTTCGATGTCCCGGAGGCGGTCCAGTTCCATGGCCCCGAGGGTCCGCAGGACGACGCTGTGTCCTCCTCCAAACCCCTGCGGATTGCCTCGAGGCACTCGGCCCGCCTCAGGGCCCTCTGCATGGAGTTCTCCGCCCTGACCATTGTGAGCCGCGCCTCTTCCGCCCACCGCCGCTCCGCACCTATGGCGTGGCCCAACCGCTGCCACACGGAAGACACTCTCTGTCCTGGGTCCCCCTGCCCTCCGGCCGATGCCTGCCCCTCCGATGTCGAAAGCCCCGAGCCTGCATGTCTCCCACCATGTTGCTGCTGCTGCTGCTCTGCCTCTGCCCGTGCACTGCCTCCTGCTGCCTGCACATCCTCCGCCGGCTGGGGTGCACTTGTTGATGTGGCCACCCCTGCTGGACCTCCGACTCCCGACTGTGGCAGGGATGCCTCCTCCACCAGCCTGGCCGCACCGTCAGAGGCAGCTCCACAGGGCACCTAGGTGACTGATGGGTGGGAAGATGGCACAGAGGACGACTGGCGCGTAGGGGGTACAGTTGAGGAGGGGGTCGGAGCAAGCCCCATCAGACGGAGGAATCCGGCCTGGGTGACCTGTCCCAGCAGGCTGACGTGGTCAACGAGCCATTCGAGATGACGTGCAGTCTCTCCATGAAAAGACTGCAGGTCACCTCGCATGGCCCGTTGACGCAATGCCACACCAGCCAGGACAGGCTCAACCCGGACCTGGATGGCCACGTCCGCAGGCAGAGGAAGGCCAGTTGACGTCAGCTCATCCCCTGCCTGAAAACGGGTCTGGACGTAGGCATCCCTGCTGGTGCAAGATGATGCAGGGACAGGATCGGGGACAGGATTGCACACAGGCACCTCCGCGGCCGCCTGTGCTGCCTCCTGTCCCTGGTCCTGCACTGCACCACTAGCACCAGTGGGATCCCCACCTCCAGACCCCGTCTCTGGTGCTTGCGCGGCCCCCTCCTCCACCAAACCCCCCACCAACCTGGATGACTCCGTGCCATCTTCCCCGATTGGGCCCTGTGGGGTCCCAGCTGCCCCTTCTGCTGCCGAGGAGTCCAACTGCAACCTCCGCCTCTTGGACCTCCCCCCGGCAGCTGCGGCCTGGGACGCGGCACCGGACTCCTCACTCCCCGACGAGATGACAACACGGGAGGGGAGCCGGGCCTTGCGTCTCCGGCTGGCGGTCGGATTCCCGCCGCTCTGCTCCACAGCACCTTCTCCGCCCTCTTCATCAGTTGACGCTGCAGACAGGGAGAAACAAAACACAGGCATCAGGGCACTGTACAATGGACAAATACATGCATGACAGTTGCACAGGAGTGGCATTGGCAAACCTCAGACATGTCATCACAATCCCCAACACACATGTCATTGCAACTGGCACACATGAGCCATACCACAGCCATATACCAACTGCCACCACCATCCCTACACATACAACAGCATCAGCAGCCAAAGGGTAGCCAGACATCACATGCAACACAGGAAGTGCACCAAACATGTACACACACCACCACACTTGCATGCATGTCCACACCTCTGCCAAGTGTCGCACTGTTCAGACGGGCATCCATGTCACATCTGCCAATCAGGCTTCCACATACCGCTGTCACATGCATCCATGTAGCATCACTTTTGCACCCTTGTCAAATACACACACATGCACATGTACACAGTGCTCATACATGCAGCCGAAAACAACATACATGCCTGACATCACGGACATGTCTACTTACATACACATTCATCCAAACATGTGTGCACGCACAACTGCATTTGCCATGCAAGCCCACACACACAAGCACCATCCATGTCTCACACATTACAGCCCTCGCATGTGTCAGCCCCACGGCCCTGTACACCCCCACCCATACTCGACCCCATACAAACAGATGTGCAACCGGCACAATGGCGAATGATCACCACACGCACTGCTCACAATCAGGATGCATGTACACTCACCGCTCGACTCCAGACGGGTCTGCTTCTCTAGGACCTGGACGTGGAGCGCTGGGGATATGCGTTCCAGGACCCCCATCTGTTCTTCCGACAAGTGGCCCCGGCGCCCCTTGGCATCCGCTGCCTTCAAGAGGCGCCGGGCCTTGTTCAGGGTCCTGGACCTGAAGTCCTCCCAGCGCTTCCTGACATGTTGTAAGTCCCGGACTGCCACCCCCTCCGCGTTGATGGCAGTCACGATGTCAGTCCAGATCCGAGTCCGTCCTTCCTTGTCGGCGCGGGAACTTCCGAAGAGGGCATCATACTGCCCCAGGACTTGCTCCACCAGGACACCAACTTCGGTGGCACTGAAGCTGGTGCCCCTCTGCCTCTCTGGCCGGGGGTTGTCAGTGGTCACAGATGGTGTTTGCCCCGACATGACAACCCCAGAGGCAGGAGTGGGTGTGCAACTGGGTCCTGGGGCTGGGCTGTGGAGCGATGGAATTCCAGTCGGGAGTCTTCGGTTCCAGCAGGGGTGGTCACAGCAACAGCACCCCTGGCTGATGTGCAGGCAGCAAATGGCAGTGCACGTGGGCAGCAGGCAGTCAGGCAGCAGCAGATGGCAGGTGGGAGCGTGCTCGGGGCTCTGGGGGGCAGTAGTTCGGCCTTCTGGGCAGGAGCGTGGTCTTCCGTGTGCTTACGCATGGCCAGCTTGGTACGGAGTGATTTTGCACGTGAAAATCCAGCACGTCAGCGTGAAAACCGAGGAAAGGCCCTTAGCGCGTAAGCGCGTCAGCACGCATACGCGATTCTATTGGACCAAAGGCCCTCAGCGCGTAAGCGCGTCTGTGACGTGAGCCGCACGGGTGTTTCCCACACAGCACGTGATGACAGAGCACACGTGGAAAGACTGCACGTCAGAGTCTCATCGCGTGTAATTGGACAGCACGTCAGAGTCTCATCGCGTGTAATTGGACAAAAGTGCGCGTACACGCGATTGGCCTATGTACGTGTATATCAGGTGTGCGCGGACACTTACACACGCAAGTACGTCAGCGCACCTGTATCCCGGTGTGCGGGCAATTTCCACACGCTATTGGACTGTGCACTGGATTTCAGGGGTGTGCGGGTCACACGCTCGCCTACAACACGCGCAACGCATTAATTTGCACGCTAACAAAATAACTAGCTCAGACCCAGGATGAACATACCGTTCCTAGCAGCAGTGGCCGTGGCCTACCAAAGGAGGAGTAGGAGGATAGTCAGGGCCAGAATATTCACACCCAGAACCAGCCTTTTCGGGATGCCTGATGACCAGGTGCATGGGAGGTACAGGTTTCCACCACACATCATACTGGACCTGGTGAGTGAGTGGGAGGACGACCTCACATCACCCACCCTGTGCTCCCAAGCACTCAGCCCCCTGGAGAAGGTCCTCAATGTACTGCACTTCTTAGCCACTGGATCATTTCAGCGGACAAGTGCCATTGTGGGTGGTGTATCACAGGCCACCCAGTCACGCTGCCTACACCAGGTCTTGAACATCATCACTGCACGCCCATCAGTCCGCAGGCACATATACCTGCCCAGAACCCCTGCAGAAAGGCATGCTGCCGCCCTGGATTTTTACGCTGTGGCACGATTCCCCAAAGTGCTAGGTGCCATCGACTGCACCCATGTGGCTCTACGTCCCCCCAGGGCATCTGAGCACATCTATAGGAACCGCAAGCACTGGCATTCCATCAACGTGCAGGTAGTATGTAATGCCAAGGGAATCATCACCTCAGTATATGCCAACTATCCCGGGTCAACCCACGACAGCTTCATTTATCGAATGTCCACCCTAAGCCGGGACCTAGAAGCTGGCCGGCATGGCGATACATGGCTGCTTGGTGAGTATGAATGCCACTGCACATGCATGCATGTCAGATACTGAGCAAGGTCACAACCCCACCAATGATACCAATCACCACCTCCACAGGGGACAGTGCCTACCCTCTCAGCCCCCACATGATGACGCCAATTCGGAACCCCACCACGCCACCCCAGGTAAGATATAACGCTGCCCACATTACAACCCGGGGCATAGTGGAGCGCACATTCGGAGTGCTGAAGTCACGCTTTCGCTCCCTTGACCGTTCTGGCGGGCAGCTGTTGTACGCTCCCCCAGTAGTGTGCAGGATCATAGTGGCAGCATGTGTCCTGCACAACGTTGCAACACGCCGGGGCCTGGCCGTGGACATGGTGGTGCCCCCCCATCCCCAAGCACATGCACAGCCGCTGCGCATGGGAGGTGAAGGGCACGGGGGGAGGCAGCCCGTACACAGCTAGTGGCTAATTACTTCACATAGAAATCACACCCCTGTGGAGTGCACACTGCCCTGGCACATTCCATCTGACAATCAATGATGACTCAACCTGACACTGATCCTGAATGTCTGGAGAAAGAACCGTGAAAACCATATCAGCCTGAGATTGTTCACCTGGAAGTGTCACAATGTGTGCATCCCTACCCACACTGACACCACCAATGCAGTTTTGTGAAGTTACACATTCAAGCAGCTCAAATTAATACCCACTTGCAAAATGCAACAAGAGGACAGTGCCATGTCAGCCAACCCAACCCCAGCACCGCCACACGACACACCGTGCCATGTCATGCTATTTGCAGGTAAACAAAGTAATCCCCACAACATGACACTACTGTCACAATGTACAGTGTCCCTATTAGAAACTTGCAACACGTGAAATGCTCACAGTAATGGCGGACCAACAACAAACTTGAGCACGTACTACCATTGACTTGACATCACTAATGTTTAATATTAGTAGTCTCACCACCTGGAAATGCCTGCACTCCCACCACTACCAACTGTGCAGTGTTGGCGCCTGTAGAGTTGTTGGTGCACTGCTGCCAACATGGACCACATCTCCAGACTAGAGGTCCTTGTGTAGACATGAGGAAGGTACCTGCAAATTGGGAGGTAGACACAGAAGATGAGTTACACATCAATGCAACATGCAGTGTACAACACAACAGCAATATGCACTAGGAATGTATACACAGTATTGACTACAGACTGCCCACACAGCTCATGGGAGTCCAACGTCACTGTGTAATTCACTGTCACTTGGGTACACCCTTTGCAAGCCCATGGAAACAGGAAGCAGGAGGGGTGTGTGTGACTCAAACCCAAGCATCTGAACCAAATACATTACAAGCCTGCATGTGCCCAGCCACAATGCAGCGTATGCCCACAGGAACCACGGAAGCCAACAAATCGTCCCAAAAAAATTGGGAATAAAAGAAATAAAAATAAAAACAAAAATAAAAAAAAAATAAAAATGGCCATTGAAGGGCCCGGGGGGGTTGGGGAGGCCAACCAGGAGGTCCGAGGACAGGATGCACACCAGAACCCACCTGCGTGGATCCGGAGAAAAAAAAACACCTCCATGGGCTCATGGCCCACACGGCTACCCTATTGTGGGAGTATCACTGCTGTCGCTATTATCACCCTGTGCAGCTGCATCGTGAGGTGGTTGCACTATGGGAGGCAGCCCACGCAAGGCCCTAGTCTGCTCCTCCATGGCTGCAAGCATGCGGGTGTGGTAGGTCTGGTTCTGGAGGATGAGTGTGCGGAGGTCCCCATGCAACAACTCACGGGATGCCCGGACCTCCGCCCTTGTTGCCTGCATCTCAGCTGAGAGCGTACGGGTGAGACGCTCCAGCTGCTGTTCTGTCCTTTGGTGTGTAGAAGCCTCAAGCTCAACAAGAGTCGTCCTGAGGTGAAGGAGCTCCTGCCTTAGGGCTTCCCTGTGGCCCTGGGACTCAATGGAGATGGCCTCCTGCAGAGCTGCCAGTGCCGCCCGCCTGTCCCAGTTGGACCCCAACATGTCCTCCCTGTGTGACTGGCAGATGGAGTCGGTTGCCTGCTCTAGTCGTTCCATCAGCCTTTCAGGGGGGCAATGGAAGTGGCCACCCTATCCATGGCCTGAGCCATCATCTCGGATGATGCTGCCTGTTGGGTTGCCATACCGTAAATGGATTGCTCCCATGCAGTATTGCCAGGTGGCGTACGGCCACCACGTCGTCGGGCACCACACCTGTCTGGGGCAAGGCGAACTGCGCCTTGCTGTGCCGGCACTGCCTGAGGCTGCAGGACTGCATTCCCCCTCTGATCTGCTGGCCCAGGAACAGGATCAGATGTCACGGAGTGTGACCCTGCATCCGTAACCACCAAAGGCGTAGCTGCCAACACTGACATCCCCATTGAGGGTTCTGACCCTGGTGCAGGTGGGTGAGACAGAACAGAATCCCTCCCTGGAACACTCACCTGCGACGGCACGTAGGTCTCATCCGAATCAACACCTGAGTACAGCTCGGGGGAGGTACAGCTCGGGGGAGGTGCAGCCAGAGACACCCCTTGAGAGCACGACCTGCAGCACTTGTGGGTTCTCACCCACCACCACACCACGTCCCTCACTGGTGGTTGGTCGGCCCTCGGACCCCTCCTGGGTCTGCACCATCTCCACAACCCCAGCAGTATCAGGTGCGTCTTCCCCTGCAAAGACATTAAAACAAAGAAATGGAAACAGGCATTAGCACCATGGCACACAATGAGGGCTGAGAAGCAAGAGAACCAGTACTTGTTTGACACATGTCCCACATGACTAAAACCCTCCCATGCATGCACCCTCACTGCGTATGAAGGGCAGGCAAATGGCACACACTGATGACACCAAGATTGAAGATGAACACATTTTCTGCATGCTGCCTGGCAGTGGCATCACACATTGGCCTGTGATTGGCAGGTGAAACACACATGCCATCACACAGATGGCATGTACCATTGCTATTGAGTGAAGATGGAGAGGAGGGCAGCACCTATTCATTCTGTCCAGTTCCCGCATGTAATAGCTTTTCTAATTCAAACAGGTCAGATTCTTCACCTGGAGCTGCCAGTCCGAAATGCTCCAATTGCACAGGGACATGTTTGAACGAATGATATCCAGGTAACAAAGTCACTCCACTTTACAATAGCCATGTCAGACATGTGACTAGAGGACTGCGACATGCCTAGTACAAGTGGTGGAATGTAAAAAATCTGACTAAATGAACAGTGGAAAATTTTGCAACAATGTTGTGGCAAGGTGACACTTCAAGGGCAACTGGCGTGCAGTTGGGCTAGATGTCTACTTTTGGCAGAAGGGATACAGCTATGGGCAAATGCAGATGCGCTGGATGTATTGCATGAAGCACATGGCTGACCCATACGACTCAGGCGCACACACTCTCACCTGGCACACAAACAGAAGCCCTCACACACACCATGCACATGGATGACACACACATGCATGTGCACTCACCGGACAATGCCTGGTAATCAGCCAAATCTCCCACGCCTTGGATCTGTTCCTCCGTGACGTAGGTCCCAGCGACTGACTCATGTGGAGTGAGTTCCATGTCTGCTACTGGAGACCCACCTCCAGTCACTAGAGTTGCGGCATGACTTGAGGCCAGCTTACTCTTTGCCCTGCGCTTTAGGTCATTCCAGCGCTTATAGCAATCATTGGCTGTGCGCCTCACGATTCCAAGGGCACTTACGATGTCCGCAACGGTCTGCCAGTGTGCCTGGCGTTGTGCAGGTGTGGTCTTGGATCCTGCAACAATGACCATCTCGTTGTCATGTGCGGACACATACTCGACAAGTGCATTCAGTTCGTCATCCGTGAAGCTGGGCTTCCTGGACGGGCCGGACTGTGTAGCCGTGTCTGGGGCATCAGCCTGTGCCGGACGAGCACTCTTCCTCTTCCGCTTGGAAGGTGGTGGTGATCCTGAGTGTCCTGCGCCGCTCTGGACACTAGGGGCAGGAGCCCTGGTGGACTCTGTATCAGGAGTGTGAGATTGCACACTCAGCATGGGAGTTGGTGCAGGCATTGGCTCTAGTGTGATGGTGTCAGGGGGTATATCAGCAGCATGGACTAGGACCGACACTGTCCGGGCTGGGTGTGTGAGGGCTGGGGTGGATGGAGCCGCAGCTGCCCCTGCAGCCTCTCCGCCCTGCCTACTTGGTGCAGCAGATGACCTTGCTGCCCCAGATGCACGTGGCATGGTGACATCAACGTGCACCAGCGCACGTGTCATTGGCCTGCTGACCTGGAAGTCAGCCATGGAGTCCAACAAGGGCTGAGCATGGATGGTGTCAGCCACATCAGCCTCAACGGGAGGGGGGGGATTATGGGTGCCCTTGACTGGTCCTCCACACATGGGGGGACAGGCTCACCCTGCAAGTAATGACCACGTCCCCTACCGGATCCACCACGGCCACCACTTGTGGCTCTTCCACCTTTGCCACCCTTACGGAATCCTCGCCTCCCAGCCATGGCACTGATGTTAATGTGCGTATGGGAGTGGCAGTAAAATATAGTGGCAATTGGGGGTCAAAGGGGTTGGGTACCAGATGGTAATTGTACCCTAGTGCTCTTGCAAGGCTGATTGTAACCCCTGGGGAAAGATGACGGGTCACGCTACGCACAGGAGCCCCAAAAAAGGGAGATGACGTGCACGCAACCCCTCCTAGACCACGTGTGCAGAAAGAAAAACCTGCACTACGCTGTGGCACCCAGTAACACAAGAATGAACGTATGCGTGTCACACGCAGCCTAGAATGACCTCTGAAGGGGTAGGCTACACACAGGGCAAGCACAGATGTTAGATACGTGCGTGACTCACCGTCTGCCTGGTAAACGAGCGTGTAAAAGGAGCGCGTTTTGTTGGCAACACCCCCGCCAAAAGAAGATTTGTACGCTGTCTGAGGAGACAGGACAACAGTAGAAGGGAACACTGTTTGAGGGAACAGGCCCAGGTAAACCAGTAAAAGAGTAAAAGGAGAAAAATCTGTCAGAGGTAACAGGGAATACGAACTTGAAACGCCGTGAAGTAAATCGCGTGTGAACCGACAAGAAGTACAGAATTCACCCACTCGCTCTCCACGAAAAGCACGTACAAGGAAATGGTGTTCTACGCGTACCTTTTCTACAGGCCCACACGTCCAGCGTCACTTACGCGGCGTCTACGCGCTAGGGCCATTTCCACCAATTACACGCTTTGTGACTTATGGATGTACGGCCATTTCCACCAATTACACGCTTTGTCACTTCTGCGTGTACGGCCATTTCCACCAATCACACGCGATGAGACTCTGACGTGCAGTCTTTCCACGTGTGCTCTGTCATCACGTGCTGTGTGGGAAGCACCCGTGCGGCTCACGTCACAGACGCGCTTACGCGGTGAGGGCCTTTGGTCCAATAGAATCGCGTATGCGTGCTGACGCGCTTACGAGCTAAGGGCCTTTCCTCGGTTTTCACGCTGACGTGCAGGATTTTCACGTGCCAAATCACTCCGTACCAAGCTGGCCACGCGTAAGCACACGGAAGACCACGCTCCTGCCCAGAAGGCCGAAATACTGCCCCCCAGAGCCCCGAGCACGCTCCCACCTGCCATCTGCTGCTGCCTGACTGCCTGCTGCCCACGTGCACTGCCATTTGCTGCCTGCACATCAGCCAGGGGTGCTGTTGCTGTGACCACCCCTGCTGGAACCGAAGACTCCCGACTGGAATTCCATCGCTCCACAGCCCAGCCCCAGGACCCAGTTGCACACCCACTCCTGCCTCTGGGGTTGTCATGTCGGGGCAAACACCATCTGTGACCACTGACAACCCCCGGCCAGAGAGGCAGAGGGGCACCAGCTTCAGTGCCACCGAAGTTGGTGTCCTGGTGGAGCAAGTCCTGGGGCAGTATGATGCCCTCTTCGGAAGTTCCCGCGCCGACAAGGAAGGACGGACTCGGATCTGGACTGACATCATGACTGCCATCAACGCGGAGAGGGTGGCAGTCCGGGACTTACAACATGTCAGGAAGCGCTGGGAGGACTTCAGGTCCAGGACCCTGAACAAGGCCCGGCGCCTCTTGAAGGCAGCGGATGCCAAGGGGCGCCAGGGCCACTTGTCTGAATAACAGATGGGGGTCCTGGAACGCATATCCCCAGCGCTCCACGTCCAGGTCCTAGAGAAGCAGACCCGTCTGGAGTCGAGCGGTGAGTGTACATGCATCCTGATTGTGAGCAGTGCGTGTGGTGATCATTCGCCATTGTGCCGGTTGCACATCTGTTTGTATGGGGTCGAGTATGGGTGGGGGTGTACAGGGCCGTGGGGCTGACACATGCGAGGGCTGTAATGTGTGAGACATGGATGGTGCTTGTGTGTGTGGGCTTGCATGGCAAATGCAGTTGTGCGTGCACACATGTATGGATGAATGTGTATGTAAGAAGACATGTCCGTGATGTCAGGCATGTATGTTGTTTTCGGCTGCATGTATGAGCACTGTGTACATGTGCATGTGTGTGTATTTGACAAGGGTGCAAAAGTGATGCAACATGGATGCATGTGACAGCGGTATGTGGAAGCCTGATTGGCAGATGTGACATGGATGCCCGTCTGAACAGTGCGACACTTGGCAGAGGTGTAGACATGCATGCAAGTGTGGTGGTGTGTGTACATGTGTGGTGCACTTCCTGTGTTGCATGTGATGTCTGGCTACCCTTTGGCTGCTGATGCTGTTGTATGTGTAGGGATGGTGGTGGCAGTTGCGATATGGCTGTGGTATGGCTCATGTGTGCCAGTTGCAATGACATGTGTGTTGGGGATTGTGATGACATGTCTGAGGTTTGCCAATGCCACTCCTGTGCAACTGTCATGCGTGTATGTGTCCATTGTACAGTGCCCTGATGCCTGTGTTTTGTTTCTCCCTGTCTGCAGCGTCAACTGATGAAGAGGGCGGAGAAGGTGCTGTGGAGCACAGCGGCGGGGATCCGACCGCCAGCCGGAGATGCAAGGCCCGGCTCCCCTCCCGTGTTGTCATCTCGTCGGGGAGTGAGGAGTCCGGTGCCGCGTCCCAGGCCGCAGCTGCCGGGGGGAGGTCCAAGAGGCGGAGGTTGCAGTTGGACTCCTCGGCAGCAGAAGGGGCAGCTGGGACCCCACAGGGCCCAACGGGGGAAGATGGCACGGAGTCATCCAGGTTGGTGGGGGGTTTGGTGGAGGAGGGGGCCGCGCAAGCACCAGAGACGGGGTCTGGAGGTGGGGATCCCACTGGTGCTAGTGGTGCAGTGCAGGACCAGGGACAGGAGGCAGCACATGCGGCCGCGGAGGTGCCTGTGTGCAATCCTGTCCCCGATCCTGTCCCTGCATCATCTTGCACCAGCAGGGATGCCTACGTCCAGACCCGTTTTCAGGCAGGGGATGAGCTGACGTCAACTGGCCTTCCTCTGCCTGCGGACGTGGCCATCCAGGTCCGGGTTGAGCCTGTCCTGGCTGGTGTGGCGTTGCGTCAACGGGCCATGCGAGGTGACCTGCAGTCTTTTCATGGAGAGACTGCACGTCATCTCGAATGGCTCATTGACCACGTCAGCCTGCTGGGACAGGTCACCCAGGCCGGATTCCGCTGTCTGATAGGGCTTGCTCCGACCCCCTCCTCAACTGGACCCCCTACGTGCCAGTCGTCCTCTGTGCCATCTTCCCACCCATCAGTCACCTGGGTGCCCTGTGGAGCTGCCTCTGACGGTCGGCCAGGCTGGTGGAGGAGGCATCCCTGCCACAGTCGGGAGTCGGTGGTCCAGCAGGGGTGGCCACATCAACAAGTGCACCCCAGCCGGCGGAGGATGTGCAGGCAGCAGGAGGCAGTGCAAGGGCAGAGGCAGAGCAGCAGCAGCAGCAACATGGTGGGAGACATGAAGGCTTGGGGCTTTCGACATCGGAGGGGCAGGCATCGGCCGGAGGGCAGGGGGACCCAGGACAGAGAGTGTCTTCCGTGTGGCAGCGGTTGGGCCACGCCATAGGTGCGGAGCGGCGGCGGGCGGAAGAGGCGCGGCTCACAATGGTCAGGGCGGAGAACTCCATGCGGAGGGCCCTGAGGCGGGCCGAGTGCCTCGAGGCAATCCGCAGGGGGTTGGAGGAGGACACAGCGTCGTCCCTGCGGACCCTCGGGGCCATGGAACTGGACCGCCTCCGGGACATCGAACAGGAGTTCGATGATGCCCTGGCCCGGGACACCACAGAGTGAGCCGCTGGACTTGCCCGCCGCCTTTGTATATAGTTCTTTAGTTTTAGGTTTCCTTTCTTTCGTATTATTATTTGGAGTCGACGGACACTGCTCCACTTTTTGTATATAGTTGATTTTTAGGTATGTTTTTTAGTAGGTTTCCTTTGTTCAGTTGGGCTCATGGACCCTTGTTATTTTTGTACATAGTTCTTTATTGCATGGAGATTTTTTTACATTTGACTTTGGACAAAATTTTTGTCTATTTGGATTTCAAGTTTTTTTTTTCATACGGACATGCAGCTTATTTTTTCTCATTCACATTGTAGTTTGTTTTCTTTCTTTAGCATTTTTATTTTTTTTCAATACAATTTTGTTTGCATACTTCACTGTGTGGTATCATCTCATTGGTTTCATGCATGTCATGTTGTGTGTTTTCCCATTCAATTGCAACAATTGTGTGTGATGGACATGGCTTCATTAGCTTCATGAACATTGGGGGTGTAACATGTGATTTCCATTTCCATGTGGGTGAATGGGTTACTTGGTAGGGCTTTTTGGCTGTGGAGGCTGACCATTACGCACATGATTGGGGATTGTGAGGACCTGGTGGGGGCTGCCCATGGTGGCAGGGAGGTGGGGGGTGGTGGGAGACATGAGTGGGGGCCTGGTGGAGGATGCCCATGGTGGCAGGGGGGTGGGGGTGGTGGGAGACATGAGTGGGGGCCTGGTGGAGGGTGCCCCTGCACTGCTGGGGGGTGGGGGTGCAGGGGGACATGAGTGGGGGCCTGGTGGAGGGTGACCCTGGATGCTGGGGGGTGGGGGTGGTGGGAGACATGATTGGGGGCCTGGTGGAGGATGCCCCTGGTGGCTGGGGGGTGGGGGTGGTGGGAGACATGAGTGGGGGCCTGGCGGAGGCTGCCCCTGGTGGCTGGGGGGTGGGGGTGGTGGGAGACATGAGTAGGGGCCTGGTGGAGGCTGCCCCTGGTGGTTGGGGGGTGGGGGTGGTGGGAGACATGAGTGGGGGCCTGGTGGAGGGTGCCCCTAGACTGCTTGGGGGTGGGGTGGTGGGAGACATGTGTGGGGGCCTGGTGGAGGGTGCCCCTGCACTGCTTGGGGGTGGGGTGGTGGGAGACATGAGTGGGGGCCTGGTGGAGGGTGCCCCTGCACTGCTTGGGGGTGGGGTGGTGGGAGACATGAGTGGGGGCCTGGTGGAGGGTGCCCCTGCACTGCTTGGGGGTGGGGGTGGTGGGAGACATGAGTGGGGGCCTGGTGGAGGGTGCCCATGCACTGCTGGGGGGTGGGGGTGCAGGGGGACATGAGTGGGAGCCTGGTGGGGTTTGCCCATGGTGGCTGGGGGGTGGGGGTGGTGGGAGACATTAGTGGGGGCCTGGTGGAGGGTGCCCCTGGTGGCTGGGTGGTGGGGGTGGTGGGAGACATGAGTGGGGGCCTGGTGGAGGGTGCCCCTGGTGGCTGGGGGGTGGGGGTGGTGGGAGACATGAGTGGGGGCCTGGTGGAGGCTGCCCCTGCACTGCTGGGGGGTGGGGGTGGTGGGAGACATGCATTGTTGATCAGTAGTGCAAGGTGACATGTGGGTTGGCTGGGGGGCATGCCCATGGTGGATGGGCTGCCTGCGGGACATGAGCAGGGGTGCAGGGTAGTCCCCCGTGGTGTGGGCTGCCTGCAGGGGCCGTGGAGGTTGGGGAGCGTACACCTGGGAGGACCCACACGGCCAATTCATGTGTAGTACTCCCCAGAACCCCTGAAATACACATACCCTGCTGAAATCGCGTGTGGAACTTCCCGCGGAATATACCTACCCTGCTCGCACTGGGCCAATCGCGTGTGGAACTTCCCGCGCACCCCTGAAATACACGTACCCTGCTTGCACGGGGCCAATCGCGTGTGGAACTTCCCGCGCACCCCTGAAATACACGTACCCTGCTTGCACGGGGCCAATCGCGTGTGGAACTTCCCGCGCACCCCTGAAATACACGTACCCTGCTGGAATCGCGTGTGGAACTTCCCGCGTACCCCTGGGATACACATACCCTGCAGAAATCGCATGTGGAACTTCTTGCGCACCCCTGGAATACACGTACCCTGCTGAAATCGCGTGTGGAACTTCCCGCGCACCCCTGGTATACACGTACTCTGCTTGCACGGGCCCGATCGCATGTGGAACTTCACGCGCACCCCTGAAATACACGTACCCTGCTGGAATCGCGTGTGGAACTTCCCGCGCACCCCTGGGATACACATACCCTGCTGAAATCGCGTGTGGAACTTCCCGCGCACCCCTGGAATACACGTGCCCTGCTGAAATCGCGTGTGGAACTTCCCGCGCACCCCTGGAATACACGTACCCTGCTTGCACGGGGCCAATCGCGTGTGGAACTTCCCGTGCACCCCTGGAATACACGTACCCTGCTTGCACGGGGCCAATCGCGTGAGAGACTTCACGCGAACCCCTGAAATACACGTAGCCCGCTCCCCCAGGCCCGATCGCGTGAGAAAGTTCACGCGAACCCCTGTAATACACGTAGCCCGCTCCCCCAGGCCCGATCGCGTGAGAAACTTCACGCGAACCCCTGAAATACACGTAGCCCGCTCCCCCAGGCCCGATCGCGTGAGAAACTTCACGCGAACCCCTGAAATACACGTAGCCCGTTCCCCCAGGCCCGATCGCGTGAGAAAGTTCACGCGAACCCCTGCAATACACATACCTTGCTCGCACTGGGCCAATCGCGTGTGGAACTTCCCGCGCACCCCTGAAATACACGTTCCCCGCTTGGCGTTTGCTGTTTGCCAGCCCGGTGAACTGGTCCAGGGTTTGCGCAGCCCTTTGCGATGATTTAGCGATTTTGATGGCTTTTCCTTGCGCGAGGGCATTCTTCGGGGCGTTACTGGCGCTGCTGCAGGGTCGCTGCGATTCTCTGCGCCACGGCTGGTTTGGGAGCCTAAAATCCATGAATACGCTGTGCGCTGAAATCGGTTTTAGCGCACGTGCCTGGCGCAGACAATCGCACGCGGACCCTCTGCGCCAGCCGCTTGCGACACTTTTCTGCGAAATTCTATGAATTACCCTCTTAGTTTGTCCACAAACAGAGCATTTACCACATCTGTGATGTCCTACCACTGGGGGAAGGCCCCACAGAGGCGTTTGTTGCTGTCTTTCATTTGATTTGTCCGGATACGTGTGTACCAATGTATCCCTTAGGATTTTCTGCCTTTTAAAGGCAAACCGCGGTGTCGATGGATTAAAAAATAGATTAAAATCATCTGTTTTGATCATGTGCTAGTTTTTAAGGATTGTTTTTCTGAGTAGGCTGTTTATAGGACTAAATGTGCTCACACATGTTATTTTGTCCAAGGTGTTTTTCTTTATGGGCTGAAGACAAGTGTCTCTCTTGATATGTTGTGACCTCTTATAAGTGCAGAGTATTGTGGTAGACGGGTATCCCCTGTCTTTGAGCCTTGTTTTTAATATCTTGTCATGTTCTTTATGTGCCTCCATTTGCGTGCAATTTCTACGGATCCGCAGAAATTGTCCATATGGGAGTCCCTTTTTTAAGCTATGCAGATGAAGCTTTGATAGTTTAGGAGCATGTTTTTATCCATGGGCTTCCTGTAGAGGACTGTCTCAAGGCTTCCCCGGTCAGTTTTCAAAATTTCCAGGTCCAAGAAAGGTATTTTCCTTTAATTAATTTCAATGCTGAAATTTATGAATGGGTTTTGTGCATTGAACCATTTGTGGAATGCTGTTAATTCATCGGCTGTCCCGCTCCAAACCATGTAGATATCGTAAATGTAGCGGAGCCATACAATAATTTTTGGACCAAAAGGGTTGTTTTGGTGGTAAATCAAATTTATTTCCAGGTCCTCCATATATAGGTTGGCTAAATCTGGGGAAAAGGTAGCCCCCATGCTAGTGCCTTGTAGTTGATTGTAAAATTTCCCTCGTATAGAAATAAATGTTCAGTCAAAGCCAATCTTAGGCATTCTAGAATGAATGCAGTGGGGACATTAGTTAGTGTGTTGATGCAGTTATTTAGATATCTCGACATCACCTCTATACAGTCGTGTTGTGGGATACTTGTGTGAAGAGATACTACATCTAGAGTCACAAGAATGTCATCTGGGCCTATCTGTAATGTTTGAAAGATGTTGATCAGGCTGGTAGTATCTTTTACATATGATCTCATCTTTGCTACAAACGGACGGAGAAACCAGTCTGAGTAGACCGAGAGGGGTTCTACGATGGAATTGATAGCCACCACTATTGGTCTCCCTAGTGGTACTAGGGGGTCTTTATGTATTTCTGGGAGGACGTAAAAGGCGGGTGTCGTTGGATGATTATTGACTATGACTGCTTTCTCATCTATGTCAAGCCACCCTTCCTCCAGTGCATGTTTCATTAAACTGTCAATTTCTTCTTTTAACCTTAATGTGGGATTCCTGTCCAGCTTCCTATATGCTGCAGGGTCATTCAGATGTTTCATCACCTCCTTTTCATAAGCCAATTTGTCCCATAGGACAATCCCCCACCTTTGTCTGTGGATTTAATTAGAAATGTGTCATTCTGTTGTAATGATTTTAATGCCTCTCTTTCCATTTTCGTAAGGTTGTCTTTACTGTTATTTTTTGTTTTTAGGAGGCCTTGGGTTTTGTACGAAATCCGATGCTGAAAGGCTATAATTGCTGGACTTACCATTGCATTGGGTGGAGTGAACGTAGATGGTGGCTTAAGTCCAGTGATCGTGGGTTCTTTTATTGTGTATGTTGGATTTCTGAAAAAATACTTTAAACAAATAAGTCTGAAAATTGTTTGTAGTTCGACTTCCATCTCAAAGTTTCTTGCTCTTTTGTTTGGAACAAAGGATAAACCTTTCGTCAGAATGGAGGATTCAGAAGCAGAAAGCGCATAGTTGGTGAGATAATATATCGGGACTACCAGTTTTGTGGGGGGCCTTTCCAGTTCCTGGTTTGCATGCGAGGGAGAACTTGATATTTGTTGCGCCTCCTTTTCCCTTGTCCCCAAAAAAACTGTGGTTGTTGTTGTCCTGACACTATATTAGCTGCTCCTGTCTGTCCTGCATCTAATCCACTACTGGTGGAACCATTGGAGGAATTGGAAAAATGTACATATTGTTTTCTTCTATTACCTGTGTTATTTCCTCTTCCATGGTTCAGTTTGTTAAGATCTTCATAATATGACTATCAAATATGATAGGTTTTTATTTCTTTATATTGTTCAATATCCTTTTTCAGTTTCCAAATCTTTTTTTTTAGTGTTAGTTTCTGAAATGTACTCATTTCTTCATCTATTTTTTCAAAAGTCTATTTTATGTCTTTGATTATGTTGTCCTGTTTGATCTTGGCCTAAACCAATTCAATCTCTTCTTTTTGTAACTTGGCCTCTTCTTCTGAGGTGCCTATAATTAGTACCAGTAGGTCGCGTGAACACTTGTTACTGACTCCACTGAATTTGCCTTTAAATTTGGCATTGTTGGTAAAGACTCACAGAATGTTTCTTATTTGAAGACCCTCTGGTATAGCTGCAGCCTTTAGGTATGCTAACATTAGTTGACCGTGTGATTCGGTCCTAATGAGTTTGTTCTTTTTTTGTGTGAGTAATTTTGCATCATTGGACTGAACGTTGGCCATCATACTGTTGTTATTATCTCCTAATAATGATGCTAAACTCATTAGTTTCACGTAATGTTCGTCCGAGAACGAAACCAAATTCACACTTTCCATAGTTCCTTACTTGTTTAGGCTCCTGTAATGAAAATCTCAACCCAACAACCAAAGGGTTGTCCTACATGAGAAATTAAGAATTGGGTACTCACCTTTTTTTTGTTGCCGGGTGGTCAGATCTGTACAATGGGGAGAATATTAAGGTACAGTAAGGGAATGACAGATCGACTACCCCTCTCTAAAGTCCCTTCATGAACATCAGGCAGTTAAATCGTTAAGCTACTCAATCATTTAGTAGATTCTACACCTTTATCAACTGCAACACCTTTTATACAAAATGTAATATTTTATTTACTCACTTCACTTTTTTTAAAAAAACATTAAAAAAACATGTGATCACTTACAACATATTCATAGATCATGGAAAATCATTAAACATATACCGTAACAATTCATTTGGGTATATTGCCTCATTGAGTGGATAGTAGCCGCTTATATACAACAGTTCTTTTTGAATGTTTGGCTTTCTTTTCGGAATCCTGTTATGGGGTATCTAAATGATTCACTTTATTTCTAACAAAACAATGTTTGGTCTTGCAAAAGAGATAAGGAATAAAAAAATATGTATTTCCTAGCTGGTCAACATATGTTTTGGCCTTTATCGTATGTACTGCACCATCTCAAGTGCTGTCACTCAATTCAGTGTATAGGCCATCTTCAGGACAAAGCAGTTTATTCAAGGAAATTATTTCAATCCCCAAATGGTAGATCTTCTGATCTATAATGCCAAATAAAAGTCTATTTTATTTACAATAACATGTTAAAACATTGGAGTGCCTAAATGGTGGTGTCTTTGAGGTGATGTCTCACATATCGTTTAGATATACCGACTCGATAACTGACCTGGTGCCCACACCACTGTGTTAGGGACGTCTGAGAAAAAAGACCTGTGGGTAATGCTTGTCTTAACTTCAGGGGCTTTTGGCAACCTGAAATAACAACAAATGTCCTTTATTATCTTATCTAATAGATTCCTGTTGCCCACCCTTGTAAATTGATTTCTTGGATTTACATATATTCATTGATGATGGTTAATTCTATTCTCTCTGCTCAGAGCAACCATCAGCGAGCTACAATAGAGAATATACCTGCCGGTTAATTCCACAGGGCTAGAAGAAATTGTAGTTGCCCAGTGGACTATAATATGGAGTGTAATACTTTGAATCAACAGCTTTTTGAGGTTTATAGTCATTAAATCGAATGTAAAAATGTCAAAAGTCATACAGGGTAATTCATAGAATTTTGCAGAAAAGTGTCGCAAGCGGCTGCCGCAGAGTGTCCGCGTGCGATTGACTGCGCCAGGCACGTGCGCTAAAACCGATTTCCGCGCACAGCGTATTCATGGATTTTAGGCTCCCAAACCAGCCGTGGCGCAGAGAATCGCAGCGACCCTGCAGCAGCGCCAGTAACGCCCCCAAGAACGCCCTCGCGCAAGGAAAAGCCATCAAAATCACTAAATCATCGCAAAGGGCTGCGCTAACCCTGGACCAGTTCACCGGGCTGGCAAACAGCAAACGCCAAGCGGGGAACGTGTATTTCAGGGGAGCGCGGGAAGTTCCACACACGATTGGCCCCGTGCAAGCAGGGTACGTGTATTCCATGGGTGCGCGGGAAGTTCCACACGCGATTTCAGCAGGGTACGTGTATTCCAGGGGTGCGCGGGAAGTTCCACACGCGATTGGCCCCGTGCAAGCAGGGTACGTGTATTCCATGGGTGCGCGGGAAGTTCCACACGCGATTTCAGCAGGGTACGTGTATTCCAGGGGTGCGCGGGAAGTTCCACATGAGATTTCAGCAGGGTAGGTGTATTTCAGGGGTGCGCGGGAAGTTCCACACGCGATTGGGCCAGTGCGAGCAGGGTACGTGTATTCCATGGGTGCGCGGGAAGTACCACACGCCATTTCAGCAGGGTACGTGTATTCCAGGGGTGCGCGGGAAGTTCCACACGTGATTTCAGCAGGGTACGTGTATTTCAGGGGTGCGCGGGAAGTTCCACACGCGATTGGGCCAGTGCGAGCAGGGTACGTGTATTCCATGGGTGCGCGGGAAGTACCACACGCGATTTCAGCAGGGTACGTGTATTCCAGGGGTGCGCGGGAAGTTCCACACGCGATTTCAGCAGGTTACGTGTATTTCAGGGGTGCGCGGGAAGTTCCACACGCAATTGGCCCAGTGCGAGCAGGGTACGTGTATTCCATGGGTGCGCGGGAAGTTCCACACGCGATTTCAGCAGGGTATGTGTATTCCAGGGGTGCGCGGGAAGTTCCACACGCGATTTCAGCAGGGTACGTGTATTTCAGGGGTGCGCGGGAAGTTCCACACGCGATTGGCCCAGTGCGAGCAGGGTACGTGTATTCCATGGGTGCGCGGGAAGTTCCACACGCGATTTCAGCAGGGTACGTGTATTCCAGGGGTGCGCTGGAAGTTCCACACGCGATTTCAGCAGGGTATGTGTATTTCAGGGGTTCTGGGGAGTACTACACGTGAATTGGCCGTGTGGGTCCTCCCAGGTGTACGCTCAACAACCTCCACGGCCCCTGCAGGCAGCCCACACCACGGGGGACTACCCTGCACCCCTGCTCATGTCCCGCAGGCAGCCCATCCACCATGGGCATGCCCCCCAGCCAACCCACATGTCACCTTGCACTACTGATCAACAATGCATGTCTCCCACCACCCCCACCCCCCAGCAGTGCAGGGGCAGCCTCCACCAGGCCCCCACTCATGTCTCCCACCACCCCCACCCCCCAGCCACCAGGGGCACCCTCCACCAGGCCCCCACCCATGTCCCCTATCACCCCCACCCCCCAGCAGTGCAGGGGCACCCTCCACCAGGCCCCCACTCATGTCTCCCACCACCCCCACCCCCCAGCAGTGCAGGGGCACCCTTCACCAGGCCCCCACTCATGTCTCCCACCACCCCCACACCCCAGCAGTGCAGGGGCACCCTCCACCAGGCCCCCACTCATGTCTCCCACCACCCTCACCCCCCAGCAGTGCAGGGGCACCCTCCACCAGGCCCCCACTCATGTCTCCCACCACCCCCACCCCCCAGCCACCAGGGGCACCCTCCACCAGGCCCCCACCCATGTCCCCTATCACCCCCACCCCCCAGCAGTGCAGGGGCACCCTCCACCAGGCCCCCACTCATGTCTCCCACCCCCCCACCCCCCAGCATCCAGGGGCACCCTCCACCAGGCCCACACTCATGTCTCCCACCACCCCACCACCCAGCCACCAGGGGCACCCTCCACCAGGCCCCCACTCATGTCTCCCACCACCCCCACCCCCCAGCCACCAGGGGCACCCTCCACCAGGCCCCCACCCATGTCTCCCACCACCCCCACCCCCCAGCCACCAGGGGCACCCTCCACCAGGCCCCCACTCATGTCTCCCACCACCCCGACCGCCCAGCAGTGCAGGGGCACCCTCCACCAGGCCCCCACTCATGTCTCCCACCACCCCCACCCCCCAGCAGTGCAGGGGCACCCTCCACCAGGCCCCCACTCATGTCTCCCACCACCCCCACCCCCCAGCATCCAGGGGCACCCTCCACCAGGCCCCCACTCATGTCTCCCACCACCCCCACCCCCCAGCAGTGCAAGGGCACCCTCCACCAGGCCCCCACTCATGTCTCCCACCACCCCCACCCCCCAGCAGTGCAAGGGCACCCTCCACCAGGCCCCCACTCATGTCTCCCACCACCCCCACCCCTAATGAGGCCCTCTTCTGTCTCAGTAAAATACTGGAAATAGACCCGACCTCTGGTTTTACCAGCCGTTAAGGAACATGCCCGCAAAGGGACCTTGGTGCAAATTACGGTACCGCAGTTTGCGGTACCGTAATTAGCTCCTTCCCCATTCCCATTGAGCCCTATGGGGGCAAAAATGGGAATGGGGAAGTGCCTTGGTGAATGGGGAATTACCACCCCCGCTCACCTTGGAGTAGGGCAGTAATTCCGCCATCCACCAAGACGGACACAGTAAAATACCGGCGGCAACCATGTCGCTAATAGCACCATGGTTACCGCATATCGTGTAATGAGGCCCATCATCCATATTATAACATGGCCGCCACTTTCAACACACCGGTTACATGACTTCTAGGTGTTCCCATGTCATAGCTATAAGAACATCGAGACTCGCAGTGCAACACGCGTCCTCGCGACTACCTGGCATTTCATTGCTATAGTCTGCGAGTCACAAGGTAAGATCTAGGTTAGGTCTCTACACAGGAATCTCTTCATGTTGCTCACACTATGTGACCATTCCCCATGTATCTTACAATTTCAGATCCTCATTGCGTGATCGCGTCTGTATGCCTTTTGAGGCAATAAGCAACACCCTGAATATTTTTACACTCACTTTATACGTGCAGCAGCAACGTTACTATAGAGGTCAGTCTATGCTACATTTACAAGTTTTATCTTTTCTAAGACAGACCTTAGTGCCTTGTACACCTGTTTGGTTTTTTGTTTGTTTGTTTATTATTTGTAATGCGCGAGCATACCCTAAGGTAACAGGGCGCAGCCTTACATGGATATGCGAAGCTTAGTTGCAACAATCATAAAATATACATAAACATAATGAAAGTAAAACACAGGATTATATACATATATACAAAATAGGCACAATTGGTTACAGTGTGTGCAACAGGCATAGGTAGGACAAAATAGGCACCGGCGTGTGTTTGAAGGCTTACTTTTTCATCCATAAAACTACCTTCGATCGGAAGCTTTGATAGGGCAAGTCCCTTCTGGGAGTTGGCGGTAGTGAGTTCCACAGCTTAGCTGCTTTCACTGGGAAACTGTTGCCCCCTATTGTAGAGCGTTTAAAGTTAGGGATAGAAAGGCAGTCCTTGTAAGCTGTTCTTATCGGTCTCTCAGAGGACTGTATATGAAATCTGTCTATTAGGTAGGTCGGGGCAGCGTTATTAAGGGAATTGTGAGTGAGGGATGCCAATTTTAGGGTAATTTTGTCTTTAATAGAGAGCCATTTGTTCTGTTGGCTATGTCCTGTGATGTGCTCTCTTCTAGAAATGCCCAGGGCCGCTCTAAGAGCGTTGTTCTGAAGAGTTTGTAGTTTGCTAGTGGTGGCTTTAGAGCAGGGGTCTCCAACCTTTACGTTAGCTAGAACTACTTGTAGTGGAGGCCAACAGTGGAGAGCTACTAACGGGTGATATCGGGGTGGGGATATTTATAAACCTCTGAATTGTTACCAATATTTTTTGGGCTCGATTATTTCCTCCTCTATAAACAGATGGAATAACATATGCCTTCACGATTATAGTAAGAACTTCAAAAACCCCTTTGTTGTATTATTATTTATTAGTAGCTGTCTCAAAAAGACAGATATTTGTTGGACTACCACACATCTATCCTGTAATTTTTGTGCCCTTCCTTTGCGTTTTATGCAGTATTTCTACATGCTAGGCACACTATTGTTTTCCAAATGTGCATTTCACACTTACATAAAAAAAAAGTAATTTCCAAATTGAAAAATGTTGCTTGCGTTCACAAGTTTTCTTTGAATTTTTTTTTTTGTCAGACACCACACATACTCTGTTATTTGCCAGTAAGATAGCTCAGCGGGTTGAGCGCTCGCTGCTGCGATCTGAGCGCGATCTGCAGGTCGCAGGTTAAAATCCCGGCAAGGCCAACTCAGCCTTTCATCCTTCTGAGGTCGATACATGAGTACCAATTTCAGTTGGGTGATATTGCATGTAAATATGTGCTTTGTAAAGCGCTTTGGATTAAGGCGCTATATAAATAACACATCATTATCATTATTTGTGTGCCCCTCTGTGTTTTAGCACGTTATATTTATAAAGATGTTATATGCTTGTCAAACTGGTTAATCACAAATAAATGTTTCTGTTATGCTGACAGCAATTTTTAGGAAATTAAACTGTGGGTTCATGGGTGCCAACTTTTGATTTTCACAGGGGCAGAAATATCCCCACCTCAGCCCTGAAGATAAGCAAGCAACCAGCCCAACCCATACCCTGGCCAAACACATTGTATAGCACTTTTTTGTATAATGCATTGCAAAAAGTCATACAATTAACAACCTGTAGTTTTGAATATATAACATCTCAGCATCGGTCTGTCAACCTGCTGAACTACCTTGGTAGGCTTCTACTGTACAGCGTGTCTATGGATTGCTTAATGTACTAAAAGTGGGTGTACTTGTGTCATGGAAGTGATTTAAAGTGGAAATGTACGGTGTGGAATTTGGAAAGAAACCACCTGAAAGAAATTGCACCATTTTTTAAATATTATTTTGAACATTTCCAGGCGAGCAGCAGTGCTATTGTGATATTTTTATTGCGTGGTCACAATGATCCTGCTCCTGCCCCAGCCCCTCCAACATCTCTGGCTAACAAGAGCAGCTTGCTTAAGAAAGACTGTCGTGGGGGCGCACTAGGCCAACTGTGGTAGTACAGGCGGCCTGGAGAAGCATAACGTGATATTGACATTTGTCAGTGGATTTACAAGCAGTTCCAAGTGGCACAGTAGCCAAGTTCTCTGCCTGCAATTGGGCTGACTAGGGTTTGGATCCTGAACACGGAACATGGCTACACAAACACCATTAAATAATATAACTGACTGTTTGGCGACCTCTGCTTTAGAGGATCCTAAGTAAAGGGCATTACAGTGGTCCAAGCGGGACAGAATGAGGGCTCTAGAGATAGTAAGGCAGCTAGAGTCGGACATGAAAGGTTTGGCTGTGCGGATCAATTTGCATGTGTACGCCGTGGAGGAAGCTAGGGAGTTTATGTGGCTGTTGAAGGAGAAATTAGAGTCCAGGTAAAAGCCCAGTGTGTTAACTTCTTGTCCCACTTTGATGCTGTTCCCATCGATCAAGAAAGAGCTATAGGCAGGGCTTAGTTTCTTTAGACTAGTGGTGGTGCCTAGGATGAGTTCAGTTTTATCATCATTCAGGCATAGCCCATGTATGGCCATCCATGCCTGGATGATGATGTACACTCTATTCACCAAGGCCAAATCCTTTTCATAATCTCCAGAACGCAGAAGGAGGATCTGGGTATCATCTGCTTAGTTAGTGTAGGTGATACAGAGATGATCCAAATCATCGAAAAGGGGCTTGGTAAATATATTGTACAGTGTAGGGGTCTGCTGCCGCTGTAGGTGAGAAGACCCTCATGGTTCTACCGTTGAGGAATGATCTGATCCAGGTGATGGCCTTGGCAGAGAAATGGGCTAATTTGTGGAGGTGTGTGCACAGGACGGAGTGATCAACCAAGTCGAAAGCTGCAGAGAGGTCAAGGAGGAGCAGTAGGGCTACTTGGCCATTGTCTCTGAGCTTATCGATTTGTGCTTTCAAGTCGATGAGAGCAGTTTCAGTCCCGTGTTGAGGACGTAAGCCTGATTGTCTCGCTCCTAAAAGGTGGTGTTCTTCCAGGTGCCTCTGTATTTGTGCATAGGCGACCATGTCCAGGGTTTTTAGAAGGAAGGGTACGGTTGTTATGGGTCTGTAATTAGTAGGCGTGGCAGGGTCAAGTGTGGGTTTTTTTAGTAAGGGGAGCACCCAGGATTGTTTTAGATTCGAAGGGATGGAGTCAGTGGAAAAGGAGGCATTCATTAATTTTGTAATGAAGGGAGAGAGGTCTCAGGCGGCATCTTTAATGAGCTGTGCCGGGCACAGATCTCCCTGACAGTTTGAAGGTTTCAGTGACATGATGATTTTTTCTACTTCAAGTGTAGTCACTTTAGAAAAGTTGAAGTGAGGGGTTTCGTTTGGAGTGGGCTTCTCAGGCTTCTCGGGTGGTTTGGATGGGAGAGGATCATTTAAGGAAGCTTTTTTGCGGGTCATTTTGTTTTGTAGGGTGACAATCTTTTTAGCTAAGGCATTTTGGATTTCAGAGCACCAATTTCTATCTTTGGTGCAAGTATCAAGAATGGAGAATAATTCCTTCGTGTTTGATTTTGCTTGGGATGTTCGGGAGTCAAAGGAGGTACGTTTAGCCAGGTAGATTTCTTTTTTGTAGAGGGTGGTTAGTTTAGAGCGTTTGAGTTTATTGGCTACAGAAGGGACTTTTTTTTTATTTTTGATGACCTGATGACTAATTTTTCCTCATATGTTTCTTTTCTAATTTTTCCTTTTTCCTGTTTACTTCACCATCCCATCACTTCTACTCATTATCCCGACACGTATGTACATGTATTATTTTCCTCATACTACAATGGTGATATATGTTGTTATTAACATTATTGTTGATGATATTTATGATAATATGGGACTGATGTTCTTGGATTAATCCACTTTTGAAATGTCGACTAACGGGATGTGACCACATTGGTTACCGCAAATGTTAAATTCTGGAATGGAATGTTTAAGTTGAATCATCATGGCTATTATGGGATTTGCACAATACTAATTCATTTAATATGGTCATTTCAATATTTTTTACTTTGGTGTTTATGAATTTGTGTTATGATTATTGAAACCAGAGAAATAAGGCGCTGATGAAGGAAGTCATTCCGAAATGCCTTGGCCTTCCCTATTGCACCTGCATGAAATAGAGACTTCATAATTTGAGAATACTATGAATAAAAATACAGTGAAAACAGATGAAACAGATTGAATATACTATTTTTTGTACTCTGGATGTAAATTGATTATATAACAAGAGAAACCACTGTCTAGTGTACAAGGGAGTGCAGCCCACACCGCTGGCTTCACAGCCAAGGTCTTTGAATGTTAACATGGTAGGAGCACCCATTCACATGAACTGGGTATCCCCTGACATGCATCTTCCTCATAGACCTTGTGCGGGGAAGTAAGGTATGCCTCCATATTTTCTTTTTGTGTGCAATTGGTTTAAATTAAACCTTCACAAATAAATACTAAACAAGTAAAATACAGAAATAACAATTCAAATAAAATCAATAAGTAAAGATAGAAAGAACAACAATATATACATGACCACATTTTAAGAAAAAACATCCAATCAAATTCCAAACAGCAATCAAGTTCCAAACTGCTTACCCGCTGATCACAATTAAAATAAGAGAACATCATCATTATGGAATTACAAAATTACAAAATCCAAATAAAAGAAACATTGGGGCTCATTATGAGTCCGCCTGTCCAGAAACAACGGTGGCGGTAAACCCGCCGCCACCGTTGTTTCAGGACCGGCTGATTCCAAGTTCTGCAGGCGGGTGGTGTCACTCCTGCCAGGTCTGAACTGGCGGGAGTAGCGCCACCCACCTGTAGACAGAAATGGAAACACCGGCTCCGTCATAGATGGAACCAGTGTTTCTATTTCCCCCATCCCAATGGAGTCCTATGGGACTCCATGGGAATGGGGATTTACGGAATTCCGCCTCCGGAATTACCGGGTCACTGGGGTTGTAATGCCCCGGTGATTCCAGCAATCATGGAAGCGGTAATTCGTTTCAAGTCTGGCAGCAACCTGCCGGTTTTACCGACTTGGAATGAGGCCCATTGTGTACATCCCAGCCTAACTGATCAATACAGAGTATTTCCTCAGTGAGTAGCAGACGAGAGAGTATTTTAGATTCATAAATGCCAAATCTCCAAACTTTGTCCCCAAGCAGGCGAAAGGGCAATCATTATGGGGCACCTTCTCAAATTTACTACGGGTTAAGACTTTTAATAAACCCTGATAAGGCAAGGCCCTCATGGACATTCTGAATACTGAGGCAACGCTTCCATACCATTTCCTCATTGCAGATTAATTGGTTTGAGAGCAGTTCCGCCAAAAATTTAGACCTCAATATCTTTAATGATTCACACTCCAAAACTAAATGTCGTATCATCTCAGGTTTCGACTTGCAGAACCTACAACCAACTGCATCATTCATAATTAGTTTCCTCCTAAGCTGAACTTCCTTAGTAGGTAGGAGGCTCCACCGTAACCTGAGTAGCAACCCACGATAGTAACGATTAGGAAATTGGAGCAGAATGTAGGAGAGAGATCCTCAGCGTTTGTGTTCATGTACCAGGTGACCCATCGATGCACATAAGTGGAAACCATTAGTTGTCTGAACCCAATCATAATCAAGCAGGGCCCTTTTAGCTTTCAGAAGGTTGTTAACCAAGGTCTCTAAGTTAGAGCCCATATCATAAAGGATCGATTCAGATCTTTCCCTGAGGTCAGATATATCCACAGATGAATTCACATTCTCACCCAACAAATAATATAGAGAATAGGGCATCGGGCCATGATCTTTCCATATAATGTCAATAGGCGCCATTGCACCCTGGCCCGCATTGATTAATGTCCCAATTCATATCTCAATGCAGTTATTGAAACTGCATTGGGTACACCGAGGATCCTCCTCCACATTCTACCCTCAGTTTTATCTGATCATTTCAACACTTTATCCGACATTAGTTCAAGGCCACTGCTTATTTTAGGCACAATCTTCCCTTCAAAGAACATTAACGCTGGTTTGAGGGAGAACCTGCCAAACTTACGGTCAATTTTTGTTATCTGCTATTCTAGCAGTTTAGCCTTGTGCATCATGGCCCCGATTCCCAACTTAGATCCCTTATGTGATCCAAAATTGAACCCCAGATATCTGACGCCATCAGAGGTCTTCATATATCCTGCTGGTCAGGTAGTCTTCACCCTCGCTCTTGTGAATGCCAAGATCTTAGTTTTATTGGGGTTAATAATAAGCCCATTTTCTTTTGTGTATCCCGCAACTATATTTAATAGCCTCTGCAGACCGACCCTAGTTTGGTCAAAGATCAAAAAATCATCTGCATAGGCGAGCCATATGATTTTTGCCTGCCCAACTTTAGGGGCTATCAGCCTTTCGTTAGTGAGAGTGACCAGCACATCAGACATATATAGGTTGAACAGCCAGGGGGCTAAGAAACATCCCTGTATGACCCCCCAATAAGATCGAAATCTTTGAGAGACATCCCTTTTTTTGGATTAATCGGACTTGGACCCCACAGTTCTCATATACTCCCTTGATAAACCTCAGAAGGCCCCCCGGCATCCCTCATGCTGCCAATTTTGTCCACAGTTTTCCACGGTCTACGCAGTCAAACATGGCCGATAGATCAATCAATGTCATGTATGTGCAACCCTTTGGCTTCCTCCATGCATCCTCCAGGATGCATTTAAGAAACAGCCCATTGACATTTGTTGAATGACCCTTCCGAAAACCAGTCTGACATTCGTCTAACTGATGAGCCACCCTATTCCACTCTTCTAACTGTGTAAGTAAAAAAGACGAAAAGATCTTACAGTCGGCATCTATGAGTGAAATTGGCTGATAGTTTGTTGGATCTGACCTGCTTCCACACTTGAAGATGGGTATCACATGGGCCGTGTTCCAGGACAATGGCGTTACACCGGTACAGATAATATCTGTAAATTCCAGGTACAGTAAATTGGCCCAGATGTTCTGATCAGCATTAAACCATTAGGTCCCGGTGCTCTAGATTTTTTACATTTGGTTAATAGGGCATGAAGGTACTTATATCAAAGGGAGGGTCGCACTTGATGTTATCCGGAATGGCAATTGTCACAGGTTGATCGATCGTTGGGGCCCCAAACCTTTCCTCAAAGAACACAACCCATTCCAACTCTGAAATAGTATTAAGATGGGAGACCGCATAATTGGGATCTTGGCCATTGATTAGAGACCAGAAGTCACTGCCCTGGGCATTAATCAGTACCCCTAACATGGACTCGGCATCCTGTTGCAATACGTTTTTTTTTTAGTGATTTGCAGTAGTTTTTATAATTCTGGCTGGCTTTCCTACCCAGCTCAAGGTGAGTGCACCCATCAATATTCAATCCACAGATCTGTCTCAATTCCCTCCTCATAGTACGCTTCGCAGTGGCTAAATCCTCATTATAGCAATGAGTATGTCTGGCGGGCCAATTCCTTCTTACTCTAGTCCTTGAGTTGATACCAGAGACCAGGAACCCAATAAGGCTATGCAGCTCGATTGCATTAAAGTTATCCATTTTCCAATCAAGGGTACATAGTTTCATAGTGTCCCTCAAACTCTGATTTAAAGTCCGGATATTTATATCAGTCCATCTGATTGCATTTCCCGCCACGTTGGAGTCTACATGCGGCTGGGGCCTGAATTCTCTAGTATTTAATACCAGATCGAAAGTTGCCGCTAAGATAGAATGATCACTCCAATTATTCTTTGTCACAATAAACGACACACATCGATTCAGAAGAAAAGAATACACATAGATGTAATCCAGGAGAGAGGACTATTCCCCCTGTGCCAAGTATGCCATGTAGTCTCCTTGGATTCAGGGCACTTTTTCCCCACCAAAGGCTGTAGGCCCAGGGACCCCAATCCCACATACCAGATTTTCCCCAACTGCCGCTTCTCAGAAGTTCCAACGGGTACCGAGTGCCACCCACCAAAATCCCAGAGAGTTTTCTGGAATCCACAATCAGAGTTAAAATCTCCCATAACCAAAATTCTGCGATTCACACAGCGGCCAGAACACTCGTCAATAATATGGCACACATTCTCAACAAACGGATGTACCAATGAGATGCCTTTGTGGCAATATATATTGAGGATCAAAATCTTCACACTACCATCTCGAGATGTAACATCCACCCCAAGTAGACCAAAGGGTACATTTTCAATGATTAGCCCACTCAAACCCAAAGGGTTTTCTATTGCAATAAGCATGCCCCCTGATTGTCTATTTCCTTTTGAGACTTCTTCTCAACCCCGGGTACCACATCCTTGCACTCATTACCCACTCGAGGGTACAAGTTCTCGGCTTATCTCTATTACCTTGAGGCCCCTCTCCTCCAACTACACCTGCTTGATATCAAACCCTCGATTCAAAAGGCCTTCTCGTTGTGTAAGGATCAATTCCTTTACTATCGGAGAGTTCAGATAGATAATGCAGGTGTCCAGGCAGTCTCTCTCAGGAAAAGGCACTCTCCCAATTTCAGGTGAGCCTACCAGAGCCAAAGACGAAAGTTCAGAGAAAATCAGCAGAATCTTAGATTCCGGATAGTCAGGGCCCAACACACTCATCATTTTCAGCAGGTGGAGCCCCTGGCTAGAAGACCTATCATTTTCCCTGGTACCCAATGAGTCCCTCACTAGCGGCACATCCGCTCCTAGGTTCTGTAAATTGCTTTGGGTATCCCGTACTGAGGAATGATGCTCATTAGTCCCATCCCTTGGTACATAGGAAGTTGGCAGATGTAAACGTTAAAGTAGTTCCTTAACTCCTGCGGCCATTCTAGGCTAGAGAGACATCGGGGGGATATCTACAGGCTTAACCAATAGCTGAGACTTCCAACTTCCGCTTTCCCACACCAAGAGGAATCTGTCCCACACCAGTATTCATTGGAGGTGGGTATTTCCCAATCTACCCCACCCCCGTATCCACCGGGACCTCCACTTGAGATGGTAACCCCACTGTTTCTCCTCATGTAGGTCCAAATCCAAGGGATTTCTCCCTCTCAAAATCCCCTCCAAAGGGAATCAGTCGCACACCATCATTTACAGATGGTTGCGCCGAGGTCGACGCCCCCTCTCTTGCTCTCTTGGCCCCCAGGTTGATTCAATCAGGCCTTCCCTAATATCCCAGTGTCTAGGTGTCACTAGTCCTCCCCCTGCAGATGTTGGGATCTGCGACACTGCCGGCTCCCCATTGGACATCACATGTGCCCCCATGAGTGCTGAGCCTGTGAATATAAGATGGTCCCCCCACTTTTACCCACATTGAGAGATGTTTGTCTACGGCACACGATTCCCCATGGGCTAAATTTAAATAAACCTCAAACTGAGGGACCAATGGGTTCTGATCGGTTTGTGCCGTGGACTCCACAGACATGACTTTAGTGGGGCCCACCAGACTCAAACTGCCATGTTCAATGACAGGAGACATCCTAGATCTAAATAGGAACTTATGAGCAGCACTGATGCTAAGGGTATGGGTCCTTCGGACCATAGGTTTCTACTTTACCAATTTCATTTATTTCACATTATTGGGCTTAGAAGGAGGTATCTCTTCCACGGATTCTGCCACAGCTAACAGCACTGCCTTTCCCCCTACCCCCGGGGCGGCAATGCCACTCCCGATGGGGGCCTGTTCACTTGTCAAATCAACTATTACACCATGCTCATTAAAGTCCTTAAAAGAAGAACAAGGAGTAATCTGCCCCTGCCTAAGCCTTAATGGTACAGTTGGACATGATCTATGACCCTCAGAAATATGAGTATCTGAAATTTCAATGATTTCCGAGGAGACATCCACAATGATGGGATTCTGCTTTTGCCCCCCCGCATCCGCCCGAACCTCCCTTTGTTCTACACCAATAGTCCAAATTTGCATCTCAAACCCAAAGCCCTCCAAATTGCTGTTCATCTCAGCCCTCATTGCACTTGTAGTTTTTAGTTTGGCCCAGATATTGTCGTACAATGAAACAAATGAGCTAAAGACCATATTGAGAGCAGAGACTGTACGGTGAGTGGGAACAGTCAACCTCCCTTTTTTACTTTATTATCAAGAGAGGACTCCAGAAGGAGGTGTAGAAGGCCTTAGATAAAATTGCTGGGATTGAAGCCAACGGCTGGCCAGAAATACAAAGCACCATAGTACACCACTGTAGGAGGATCAAAGAAAGGGAGAAAGAAATTGCACAGAATAGGCTGGCAGACGAGGCTAAACTTGTACAACATAAATTGGTGAAGGTCGCGGCAGCAGCAGCCGCCCTACCCACAGAACGACAGGGAGATGGCAGCCACTTGGCCAGTAGACGGCAAAGAGCAAGAAGCTGGAGAGGAGCAGTCTGGAGGGCCCCAGTGGCAAGGAGGACCTGGAAGAGGAAGAGGTGGGTACAGGGGACAAAGGGGGGCTACGGAGGACAAGGGACTAGAACAGGAGGGCAAAGAGCATGTTGGTCATGTGGTAGATGGGGACATTTTGCAAGGGAATGTTGTACTCGTCCCATGGCATATTGACCAAACACTCAAAGATTTGGTAACGAACAACAATTTGGTCATCCCCACCCAGGAAGTCCATATGGACTGCCTATGGGAGGGTACAGACAGGAAGAATAAACTGACGCTCATTACACACAAGGGCCCAGGGCACCACCTCAGGGGACACAGCAGTGATTAACACATCAAAATCAAATGGGGAACATGCACAGTAACCCTTTCGTCACCACTGCTAATGGCGCACCGGCACCAGCACCTTTTCGCGGAACAGCAATGATTGGGGAGAATGTCTTCACTTTCCCAGGGACAAACACACACCCAGACTAGGACAGCCCACAGAGAGCACTTGCGTGTCCAGTCCTATCAACTACCCTGCGTCCAGACGAGGTGGGGGTGGAGATAGGAAACAGACAGTTCATCTTCATGGTGGACTCAGGAGCAGAAAAATCGTGCTAATGGAAGGCCGGTTTCTGCTATCGAGCCGGAAGTTGGAAACGCAAGGTTTTTCGGGGGCTGTGGTCACGGTTCCATACACTAAGGATTTGGGCATCACGGTGGGGGGGGGAACTGTGCGAGAACCCCTATTGTACCACAAAGACTCAACAATACATTTGCTGGGGAGGGACCTTTTTAGCAAGCTCAATATGACTATCTCCTTCACTGAAAGAGGAGTAGTGTGTTCAACCCGGGGAATATGCCCCCTCAGGGCAATGCTGTTGATTAACACAATAACAAACGAAATAGCAGTGCGAGGAGTGCCGACTAATGTAGATATGTTTGTGTACAGGATACAAGTACTGTCAAGAGTAGTGCCTGAACTAACACGACAGGAATGGAGAGTACAATCTGACTTTGTTATCCGCCCCGTGGCTGCCCCCCGAGATACTATTAGGCACCATTATTTCCCTAGATCTGCAGGGAGGGCAAGTATCAGCCAAACGTATTGTGGTGATAGGTCTGGACACACAAGGCTGCGAGTGGCGATCAGTATTATACATAGATCCCAACATAGCGCTGCGCAATCTGACGGATGAGGAGCTGTTCACTGACAATGACAATGATGGGGAGTTAATAACGGAAATATGTATGCCCTGTGACATAATGGTCCAAAATAGATGAGTAATGAACCCCCTCATGGCCATTGTCGGTGCACCACCAACATTCTTTGATGAGTACATGCAACAGGTGCCCGCTACGATATGGACCACCAACCCCCACGATGTATAGCTCCTGCAAGGGGTGACACCAATTCACCTCATTCTCCACCCAAACAATTCCGTGCTCACTCAAGCATGCTCTGGTGATTCCTCTGCTCAAAAAGCCTTCCTTAGACCCTGAAGTGCTGGCCAACTATCGCCCCATTTCAATTCTGCCATTTCTAATAAAGGTTTTGGAGGCACTGGTATCCCCCCTTTTATCCACGTTCCTGGAATCCTCCCAGTTTCTCGACCCATTTCAATCAGGTTTTCGGCCTGGCAGAGGCACTGAATCTGTTCTAAATTCAGTGAAGGATGACCTGCCGTGCCTTGTCGACCAGGGAGGTGTGGAAGCAGTCCTGCTATTAGACCTGTCACCTGCTTTCGACACCGTCGACCACCCTCTTCTTATCTCCCGGCGCTCTGAGGCCAGTATCTCTGGCCAAATCCTCGACTGGTTCAGAGCCTTCCTTACTGATCGTTCTCAATCAGTTACACTTCCCCCTTTCAGCTCAGTCTCTGCCCCCTCTTCTGTGGAGTCCCTCAGGGCTCAGCAGTGTCTCCTATTGTATTCAACATTTATATAAGATATCTCCTGCTCCTTATTGAGTCTCATGGGTTTCGCTTTTACTCGAATGCTGACGATCCCCAGATTCAGGTCGGGCTGGCCCTGACAAAATCCGAAATAGCCAGCAGGCTAAGAAAATGTCTGGAGGAACTTGGAACTTGTATGACATTGAACTGGCTTAAGTTGAACGGCAGTAAAACTGAGGTCCTTGTTGCAGGCACCTCTACTCCTCAACTGTTTTGGACACCCGATTTTTGCGGTTCTCTGCTACTTTGACCCTGGATGAGCAGGTTAATGCGGTTTGTAAACCCTTTTATTCCTACAGCCAGTCAGGCTCCGGTGGTGGCTGCCCTTGTCCTTAGTGTACTGGACTACTGCAACTCTCTATATCTGGTGCAGCCCGGTTATCTAACCGGACGTCTGCAGATGCTTCAGAATTCGGCTGCTAGATCTATCATCCGTCCGCCTTTTGGAGCCCACATGGCTCCTCTGTTGAGACAACTACAGTGGCTCCCCGTCGTTCACCAAATTCTGTTTAAGTCCATGTGCATAGTGCACTGAGCCTTCCATGGCATGGGAGCACAATATCTGCAAGCAAAGTTTATTCCCTACTGACCTACTCGTACTCTTCGTTCACAAACACCCCCTGCGGGTGGCAGTACCTCACTTCAAGTTAGCCCGTAAGGCCACGCCTTCTCGGTTGCTACCACAAAGACATGGAACAAACTACCCCTTACCCTGCGAGACACTATTGATCATCACTATGCCTTCCGTCGGAAACTAAAGACCCTGCTTTTCTAAGATCCGCTACTCGCAACTACTCCTTGCCTCTTCAGCGCCATGATGCCGCTGGGCTAACGTGCGCTAAATAAACACAATTAACTTAACATGACATACCAAGATTAAACTCAATCCTGGGGCGGTACTGCCCTGAGTAAAATAATTTCCCCTGTCCAGAGAAGCAGAGGAAGGAATACAAGAGACAATACATGCACTGCTACAGCAGGGTATCATTGTGCCCTGAAACCCCTCTTGCAATACGGCTATCTATCTGATCAAAAAAGCTAAGGGCGGGGCTTGGAGGATGATACAGGACTTAAGACTACTTAATGACATCAT
The DNA here is from genome assembly GCF_040938575.1 of Ambystoma mexicanum. NCBI lineage: Eukaryota > Metazoa > Chordata > Amphibia > Caudata > Ambystomatidae > Ambystoma > Ambystoma mexicanum. Next base: position 108,265 of record NW_027182393.1, read on the forward strand.
ACAGAAGGAGTTTCCCCTTGTCCCGAATCCACCCCATTGTCTCTATTTCCAGTCCTGCGCCCCTTCCCTCTTCCTTTTTTTTTTTAGCACTTCTATCAATGTCTCTTGACTTTGACAGCAGCTTGTCCGTCCCCCTCTTTTTCCCTCCTTGTCTTCCCCTCCACTCCCCTCCTTGCACTATTCTGAATTGTCGCCTGACCTTCTGTTTAGCTGCTTGTTTTGTACTTCTCCTTCCCCGTCAACCCCCCCTTCCCCTCTTCCTTTCTGTATACTCATGCACTGCAACAATTGCCACCAGGCATAGTAATGTTACTGCTAGTTTGTCTCCTTCTCCCGCCCCCTCTTTCTCCCTTACTGTTTCCTTGCACTTGCACTATCTGAAATGTCGTCAGGCTGATTACGATAGTTATTTTTTCATTCTTAATTGTTTTCAAGGACTGTACGAATATAACTGTATTCTCCCATGTTCCCTTCCTACCTGAAGTGCTTTGAAACACTTTGTGTATAGGCGCTATACAAATAAACAATCAATTCAATTGGGAATCTATCCCTTTGATAATTAACTGGCTATTTTTGCATTTCAATTGTTTTATTTGCGATAGGAATGTCATCATTTCCTCCAACATGACTCTATTATGACTATGAGTAACCTGATCACTTGGTTTGTGTTGCAGTGTGCCCAGGTTTTCAACACATTCATTATGCTCCTCTTGCAGTGCAGAGAACTGCATTGCATGCTCTGCATTTTCTATTTGCTCTGTTTTTAACTAATTTTTGAGCTGCTCAATGAGAATTTCTTTTTTAACTCTAACATGTGGCTCTATTGCACTTTAGTTTCTAATTGTTTATGCTCTTGCTGAGCTTCCTTCAAAAGCTCAGCCTGGTTCTGCACAGAGGCTACACTATTCTGATGTCTTTCTTCTACTATTAGCAAATTGAAGTACATACATGCTGTGATCTGAGCCATTTTAGTCTGCTCATCTTTAGTAGTTTGTGTCAAATAAAAGCCTGTTCGAGCTTGATGCAACAGACCATTATCCTGCCACTTCTCACCATTTGCTGAGGTAACCTGTGCATCATTCTGGCTTGCCACATTTCATGTTCTTCATCCACCATTTGATACACAATTTGGATAGGAGGTGCTTACTGTCCATATTGATTTCTACAGTGCTCATTTTGAAATGTGTTCTGCAACCTTATATGCTCTTTATGGAGGGGCAAAATCTCAACCCGTTCCTGCTTAGTTTCACAATGTCAGCTCAAAATAGTTCTCTTCAATCTTCTGTTTTCTGTATACAAAATCCGGGAACCCAGGGTACAAGTGTGAGTGGCACTTTAACAATGCAAACACTACTTTCTCTTCACTACAATGTAATGTAGCCAGATTTTAGGTCCCTCTTTTGGTAGGCAGCTCACACCTCTGGCCTCTATTCACAGAAAGGTCTTTCCAGCCACCGGCCTCTCTCAGATAGGGCGCCCAGGTTTCTAAGCAAAAGTCCCCAGAAAGTGTCCCAGGGTCTTGTTTTCTCTTTACTCCTTCTAGGTAGGCCTTGGTTTTGGTTTGTTCCCCTGGCAAGGTGGTACCCCACTGGGTTTGGCAGCTCTCCTTGTCTCCCTTGCTCCTTCTCTCCCTTTATATTGAAAACTGATATTATATAGAGCTGATGGCATTTACATATTATGAATATTCCCACACTACGGATTGGGCTTCTCTCTTTCTCGCCCTCCCACCAGTCCGTCCACTGCCAGCTGATAGGTCAAGGAGTTTAGAGGTCTGTATTATGGATAATGGGAGAGGAGAAAAATGCATCATTTCAAAATGACATGTTTTTACATTTTTATCTTTTCTCAAAATCTCACTACATGGCAAATAACTCCACTTTTCAGATAACTGCATTAACATATATTTCTTTTAGAATTCTACAATTTATGATGAATCAGGGAATACTAATTTTATTTCGGCACAACCTTCCTGGGAGTAGCTGTTGTTTTTCTTGGGTTAGTCATCTGCTGAAATAGTTAAAAATATCAAATTTCACCAAACAGACACAAATTCTTCTTTCTATCGGCTCCCCAAGTTTTGGATTTTTCTGATTATTAGGTGTGTCACAAACACATTTGTTCACCTGTAACTCAATTTATACACAGGCCATATGTTTCAAATGTACATAGAATTGATGGGCTTTTTGGGATCTTTAATGTGAGTCCGGAATGAGCTCATTGCAACACATGGTTCTTCTGTTATTAAGGAAAATGTGTCCCATGTTATTTGGATTGCAATACATTAATATAGAAGCCTCAGTTTCACATTTTAGCAAATCCAAACAGTTTCATTTCTCACACATCACATGACTTGAATAGCTGCTTATCCATAATGTCTGTTTCTACACAGTCTTTGAAGATCCATTGGTGGCTCTGAGAGGCACCTTTTTTGGGGTCAAGTCAGTCCGAGAGGTCAATTCTGTTGGCCGCCTTATCTGACCCTTCCACAATTCTGATCTAATTATTTGTATTTCTTTTGCATTTCAACCTGAAAAGCAGAATTTCTTGGTGGGCTAAGCCCCAAGGCTTTGAAGTCAAAGGCCCTCATTACAAGTCAGGCGGTGGACTACGGTGCTATTAGCACCATGGTCCATGCCGGATTCCGCCATGGTGGATGGCGGAATTACCGCCCCATTCCAAGGTGAGTGGGGCGGTAATTCCCCATTCACCATTTTCCCTTCCCCATTCCCATTTTTGCCCCATAGGGCATAATGGGGATGGGGAAGGCGCTAATTAAAGCACCGTAAATTACGGTGCCGTAATTAGCACCAAGGTCGCTTAGCGCCATGGACTTTAACGCCTGCAAAAAGCAGGCGCTAAAGTGTGAATCAGGCGTTAGGGGTTAACGGCGCCGACAGCACCGTTAAACCCTTAACGCCTGACTTGTAATGAGGGCCAAAGTTTCAAAGGCACAGACCTTTCAATTCAGTGGGGTAAACACGCTACATACATAATTCTAACAAAATAGCATTTTAAATTGAACAGATGTGTTTTACACATGACATTTTGTATCACATCTGGGACTGTTGTCCATAAATCAAGTCTTTCTTTAATACCATGTTTTAAAAGATATGAGTCTCACTTTCAGTATTATTCACACATAGGCGAAAGTTAACTATGGAAAACTAGTGTTCTCCTTTAAACCAAGTTGGCCTCTCTTTTTAAATTATGTAATTTAAAAAAAAACTTTAAAAAATGTTTATTGGTTTAACAAGTTAACCTTTAACAAAGCCTAAAGAAAACTTTACATAATTCAAAAGTAATTATTCATCTATATTACTGAGATAAAATAAAATAAAAGAATTGAACAAAGAGAAACGAGAACATTGGTACTAAATTACTAATACACTATTACAAGACAGTATTAAGATATCAATTCATCATCATCCAACAAACTAAAATAACTGTTTATGGGTAGTATTCTACCAAGAGAGATTAGCTGTCACCTACAAAATAGAATCACATAGCCCCTCATGTTTTCCTGGTGACCTTATCCTCAATTCTTAATGCTTTTACAAAGGTGACAACAGCAATTATCATCAAGGTGGAGTGGCCAGATAAGCAAGTAGCTCATGATAGCATAGCGAGTAGAGCGCTTGCTTTGACATTTGTGCAGAGCATGCTGATGCAGGTTCGAATCCTGGCAGGGCTAAACTCAGCCTTTCACCCTTCCAAGGTCGATAAATGAGCACCACATACCGTGGGTAATAATAAGCAGTGCTCAGATACCTATGGGTTCGTAGCGCTATATAAATGCTAAATTATTATTATGAGCTCTCTGTAATATCAGTGTCCCCATCTCTATTTTTGTCTCAATTCAGAAAGAGCTGGACAAGCAACAAATATATGTTTTATAGTTTCAGGAATAGATGCATTCTCAAAGTATCGACAACCCATTGGTGCTAGACCCAACAAACATCTTTGCGCCATGATTTGCTTTCTCCAGATTAAATTCCAACGAAATTGCAAATAATCTCTACGGACCCATTTTGCAGGAAAGAGAATGGGGCCAAATATTCACATGTTTGGCGATCATACCTAAAGTGGGAAACAGTGCATTTTGGCGACCATTGAGATCCAGTTCAACCATTTTTTTACTTTTTCAGTATTGTCACACAATTCAATAAAGGAGGAATTCATTGTTTTTAAGATATTACAAACATGTTCAAACATGCTATTCACACATGAGCTCTTTTCCCCCTCAAGAATGGCATTCAGATCTAGAAATAAAGAGCCTCCCACTGCGCATAAGATTTTCTTTACAAGTAGGATACATTTCCAATTGACACGAGTCAGTAGAAGAGAAGTAGTACCCAGGTCGTACCTAATTTAATCTATAAGGATTGCATTAGGCACTTCTAACAATCGCCGCCAAACCAAGACTTCTAGACGTGGCCGAAAATACATTTAGTAAATAAATATCCATGCCATATAGAATTGTACAGACCAGCTTTCTTTCATAATATTTAAGTGCTGGTTTCATGGTGTATTTCCCATAACGCCCATCAACTCTAACAAGTGGTTCGTAAGTAGCATGGTTCGATCTTTAACCCAAAGAGCCCTGTTTGACCAGGAGTTGCCTGGATAAAAAAAAATACACCAATGATTTAACATTCATAATTTATTTATTGGGTTCTTTTCCAATATGCCATTTGGGATAGATCTTTTTTTGCTTTTAGAAAAACGCAGGATCTTTGTTTTAGATGTATTAATCTGAAGCAAGTGTTTCCTCAAATAGACTTCAAATTCTGTCAGCAGGCGTCGCATCCCCACTGGGGTACAGTCTAAAAGGAGGAAGTCATCCACATAGGATAGCCAGCAAGGTCTCAATTGGCCTATCTCAGGACTGATCAGTACTGCAGGGGTTAGATGTTCACCCACATCCAACAGGTAGAGGTTGAAGAGGAAGGGTGCTAATGTGCAACCCTCCCTGACAACCCTGCCGATCGGAATGCTGTGGGAAAGACCTCCCATACCGTGCAATCGTACCTGAATTTCTGACTTTTTCTTGTAGACCCACCAGGAGTCTTAATAGGGCCCGGGGATCCCCACCTCCTAAACTTAATCCACAAAATTTGGTGATCTACAGCATCAAATGCGGCACTCTCTATTGGTGCCACGTATACTGTTCTATATTTGCCATCCCAGGCAAGATGTTGTATCATGCTGACAACTGAGCTACTTAGGGATGTACCAAGATCTCTCAGAAAGCCGGTCTGCCATTTTGTCAATCTCCCGGCAGCCCCGGCCCACTCCTCCATTTTGGAAAGCAGATGGATGCAAATACGCTGCTACCCACATCTACAAGAGAAATTGGTGGATTCAGTGGGTTAGTTCTCACTCCCCTCTTAAATATTGGAACTATAAGAGACCACCCCTTTAAATAGGGCACTTAGTACCTTTGCCCAAAGAATAGGTGTAGGTTTCAGGAGATATTTTGAAAGCCCATTCGGGCCGGGGCCCTGGATGGGCTTCGTTTTTTTATCACTCCCAAGACAATGGTTGATTCGAATGCTGCTAGGCTAATCTTTTCACCTAGCATACGGAGGAGGCCGGATGTAGCTTCATTAGGAGGCGCGTACAGGGCAGACAAATTGAGGGACCAGTTCTTTTCTGACACTGCGTTCATATGTTTTTCCGCCTGACAAGAATCAACAGAATTCATAAATAAGCCGCTTTCTGATGACCAAATGTAGTGACTGTAAAATCACGCATAAATCCTGGAGCGATCACAACTAAGTGACTTGCTCGTTTAATTGGCCTATGGGAAGAGGTCGAGAGAAGTATGATGTAGACATTGGGGTTAATTCTGCCTCCAATAGAATTAAATGGAATCAACACAGGATTAATAAGGTGAATGAAGAAATTAAGGGTGCTGTTGAGAACACCAACTATGATTGGAAACTGCTAACGTTTACTCATGTGAACTTTGGCAATTTTGTGCAGGGTACTATTGATTCCACACATGTTGAAAAATGGAATAAGGACAAGGCCAAACAACCACCTAAGAAGAAAACTCACAGATATGATGAAGAATTGGCAGAAAAAGGAAGGAGATGAGGTTTCTGTTACGACAACTTAAGAAACAATATGGGTATGGAGATGAGTGTCTGCAGCAAATTAAGAAAATCAAGCTAAAATATAAAAATTGGGTTAAAAATCATTGTGTAATTATGGCCCAGACAGATGCAAAAGAGATGCTAACTTATCTTCAGAAGAAGGACTCACAATCTTTCTGGGCCTTAATGAATAATCAAAACAAAGGCTCTGGCAAAAACACCATCAATGCTGTCTCAGAGGCAGACTGGGTTCAGTATTTTGGAGCCATTTATGGCTCTGAAGGGCAGCTAAAAACAGAAAAGGCCACGCATGATATGCATAATATGGTAGATAAAGGGCTTATGTGTGCAATCACATATGACACAAATGATGTGCTGGAGGCCATTACGAGAGCTAGTAATTCAAGAGCCCCAATTGTTTATTCAAGGGAGCCATGTCAGAGTGGGCAGGGATCCTAAAGCTCCTATTTGACAACATCTCGAAGACAGCAACCTACCCACTAATGTGGAGGACGGCATACATCTTTCCGATTTATGAAAAAGGAAGTAGATATGATGCTCAACATTACAGTCTAATTAGCATCTTAGATGCAGACAGTAAAATATTTGCAAGTCTAATTTTTGAAACATCTAGAAGCTTGGGTTCAAAGTAAACACTTTCTATGCCCTTTTCAGACTGGCTTCCGGAACAATCACGGCACAATCTTGAATGGGCATGTGCTGAGCTGTCTTCAGGATCTAGTCAAGCTGCTGGAAGATCGGGCCTGGATTTTCTTGCTCGAATTGAGGGTTTATTTTGGCGCAAAGTCCTGGGTGTCCCTAATTCTATGCCTGTGAGTGCCATTAGACTCGAGCTGGGACTCAACTCTTTGAAAGACAAAGGCCTCTGGCACCTTTTGTGATTGTATTCCAAATTCCTCCGTGGTCATAACAACACAATGGGCCTCATTACACGGACGGCGGTGGACCAAGGTGCTATGGTAAAATACCGGCACCGCCTTGGTGGAAAGGGGAATTACTGCCCTATTCCAAGGTTGGTGGGGCGGTAATTCCCCCTTCTCCCATTGCCCTTCCCCATTCCCATTTTTGCCCCATAGGGCATAATGGGAATGGGGAAGGTGCTAATTACGGCACTGCAAATTGCGGTACCGTAATTAGCTCCCAGGTCCCTTTGCGGGTTGGTTTTTAACACCTGCAAAAAGCAGGCGTTAAATTCTCCAACCCGCAAAGGGACCTCGTAGTAAGGCGGTAAGGGTTAACGGTCACCGGTACCATTAACGGTGACCGTTAACCCATACCGCCGTCCGTGTAATGAGGCCCAATATATCAAACTCTTGCTGAGGCTATGACCTCTGGCCAAGTACCCACGTTGATTGAATTGACTGGTTGCTGCCAAATCCTACTGCATAGATTGGAATTGGGGAAGGACGACGTGATTGGATATCCAGAATGGGTCCAGAAAAAAACTTTTTGCGTAAACATGGAAAGCTTGCATTCATACACCAGTTTATCTCACGCAATTTGAACATAGAAGTAGGGGGGCTGAAATGTCCAGGTGTCAGGATTCGGGATGACTACTTGCGGTTCTGTTGGAGCCTACTTCCTTCTAAAGAGGTTCTGATTAGATAGAAGAGGTTGTCAGGGACAGAGTCTGAATGCAGATTCTGTAAAACTGAGTGTAAAATGGAAACTCTGAAGCATTTACTAATAGAATGTTTTATATTGAGAACGATGAGGTACTGTTACTTTCAAAAATATTTTGTTTCAATTGTTTGTGCAGACCAAGAATCATTCTGGAGAAAATGCACAGAGGGTACCCACGTATCCAGGGTGGTCTCAGTAGTGACATTTTTTAACAGTTTGAGACTAAATGAGCAAAAGTAACTTAGACAATATAAATTGACAACACAACTCGTCACACTAATCATGTCATGAGTTGTATTTTTACTGACAAATGTATTAATTTTTATGGATTGAGTATCATGAGTTTCCTTTTTTTCTTTTTCGTTTTGTGACATAATTGATTAAGAAATGTATTTAATGGAAATATTTTTTTTCTTTTGTGGTTGTATTTTTACCTTTCTTGTATTTGAATTTTAATTGATTTTATTTATTATTTTCCTTCAAATAATTGTTTTGTTAAGGTTGAAGTTCTTTAACCAACAAAGAAATAAATAAATTAAAAAAAGAATTCATAAATTGCCAAAATGCCCTGGAGTTCTTATTCTGCAGAGATTGCAGAAGCGCCCCACCGTCTTCCTGGAATCTCCCAGCCCTAGTGCACCTCACCCAGTTTCGGAAAGTTTGGCATAAACGCTTGCACTGTTCGCTAACTACCTCTGGTGCCACATCCAGACGAGATCTCAATAATCTTTACTCTTTTCTTAGTTGCTTTTCCTTAGCAGCAAGTACTTTGTCTTAAGCATGTACACGCTTATCTTTCTTCTTACCATCTCCACCCTTTCCCTGGGTCAACTGCGGTAGGATACGGTTTTCAACAAACTCCTCAAAGTTAGCAGGGCACAATTCCCATGACTTCCATTCTGATGTTGAGCTCTCCAACACCTCCTCCAGAGTACCATTAACTCTCTTAGCAAGAACTTCATTCCAGAATAAGCGTATACCACAGAAGGACCTCCACTAGACGTCTAGACTAATCAAATCTAACTGCCTCTCTATCCCCAGGTTTAAACTTCAAAGGTTGGGGGCAGCAGCATTCCTGTCAAAGCGGCACAGCTTTGGAATTCCGTGCCGCCATCACTCCGAGCAGATCCATCATACCAGAATTTTAGATCCAACTGCATTAACTGGCTTAAGACTACCGACCACTGAGACCTGCCACCCCAACACTTCCTACAGAACCGCATAAGCTGCGCTTATTAGGTCCAGACATACTGAGGCCTGCCACCCCACCACTTCCCACATAACCGCATAAACTGCGGCTATTAGGTCTAGACATACTGTTCCCGCTTGATCTCATATTTCTGTTTGATGATGCTTAATTACTACCTTCCTCCTGTCTCTCTCCTTTATCTGCTTTGCGTTTCTTATTCTTGCAACATTTCCTGACTTGTAAGGGCTAGCTATTCCTGTATGATGATGCTTAATTACTACCTTCCACTTGTCTCTCCTTTTTATCTGCTTTGCGTTATTTATTTTTGTAACACTTCCCAACCTGTAATGGCTTCCCTTTCCTGACTTTCCCTTGCCTCACTCTCCATTGTATTTATTTCTGTAACCTAAGCTGTGAATATTCTTGTAAACATTTCTGCACCCTTTTACCCTCGGGTCTGGTGCGCAATACAAATAAATAAACAAACAAACAACAAACAAACAAACCAGAGGGATTAGTAGTCAAATTGGTCAAGCTCGAATTAGTCACACAAGGATGTAGGTGGGCCAAAGAAAAGATAGCCACCAACCTAGAGTGATCGCTCAATGAGGTTTGAGAGATCGTGAGTAAATTACACTTATCAAAGAGCCAATCGGTCACAAACATACAGTCAATAGTTGACCATGAGGAACCAATAGACCATGTTGGGTGATATGGGATGTCTCCCTGCACCTCACCATTAAGGTGCTGTAGGCCAATGCCCTTTACCCCCAAGCATTTGAACCATTTGGCCTCATTCAATGGTTTAAGGTCAGTTCGGGGCACTCCTGTAGTTCTCATAACGTCACCCCGATGTCATGCAGTTAGAATTCAGCTCCTCGGCCACTATTACTTGTCCACCCATATTCAACGTGCACCACCCATTTAATATGGGAGATAGATGTTGTAGAAAGATAGAAAGATCCAGCACTTTCTCATGCCAATAGACCTTGAAGATTAATAGGTGTGTATATGACTTTTCAACCAGCTCAATGTGTGTTGGCAAAATTGCCACAGAATTCGTTGACTATGTCAATCACTCTAATCTTCTCATAAGATCTAACGATGGTTAGGAGGCCACCATAATGTCTAACATGATCCCCTCTTTTGGCGAACTGGGCACTGATCACACATCTATTCACAACAGAACGGGTCAATAGCAAGGTTTCCTGTAAGCAAACAACCCTTTGTGCCCTAAATGCCTGCCCAACTTCTTGGCTATATAAAATTCCCCAGTGATCCTGAGTGTTCCATGATAAAATAGAAAATGCATCAGAAGTTCCTGCCTTATAAAGAGAACCTGCTGGTTGTTAATGCTGTATATTATTTTGCAAGTTTAGAAACTTCAGAGGCCTTCATTTTTGTTTTCAGAAGATTGATATTCATTTTTATTTGATCATCTATGCCTAGAGGCATCTGACTACTCTCAACTGTACAGTCAACCACCATTTAATTCACGTCAAAACCAAAAATTCTAATAGTTTCTCTTCCATGCAACACCAGCTCTGTGATCAACCTCTAATTGAAGTAAACCACAGAGCGGTCGATGCACTGTCTCACTGGAAAATGGACTCTTTTGATGTCTGAAGTTATAATACCTTTTAGATTAGCAACCTCAGAAAGCAATTGTAACACATTGGAACAATTTAAGCTAATTGTCATATTTTCCAGAATAACAGTTTCATACAGAATGGCCGTGCCACTATTTGCCTCAAATCGAGGTTGTGTCTTTTTCAGTCCGATAGGTCTCAGATTGTCAATTAAGCTCACCCCAGTCGGGGCATGCGCAGCCTCCCCCCGCCCGTTATCCTTTCCACCTTGTTGCGCATCCCCGGACTGTTGGCAATGTCCACTGAGGACTCCCTGCAAGCACCCAAGTTTTCAACTACGGGAGGGGCGCTAGTCTGGCGGGATACAAAGTTAGCAGGCCCAGCCCGCTGCATGGCAGAACCTTGGCTTATTCTCCCACTCTAGGTGGAAGTACACAGGAGCAGTTGTGTCATCAGGTGGTAGGATTAATGCTGGTTGAGTATCCAATATGTGTGACTCCAGTTTGTTACTCAGAATCAACTGGGGGAACAGCCTGGCAGCCAGTAACATCCTATCACCTTCAGTGACTCGAGTTTCTGCCACTCTCTCTAGGGGAGGCTTAATGGATGGAGGTGGAAGGTGGAGACAGGGATGGGGCAGTGATATTTTGACCTCTAAATCAAAGCTGCTTGTAGGTAGCCTCCATCCAACATACTTTAAAATGACACCCACTGTATGTAATTAATGTGTCTCACAATTACTTAGAAAACTGCCTCTCAGAGGCACACACATGTGTGTAGTGGGTTGGAAAGGGGAAGTCTGATGATCATTCTTTTGAATTTTACCGTTATTATTGGTTTTTAATGCTTCTGCCTATTTGTATTTCTAATTCTTCCTGAGCTGGACATCACTTCTAATCCAGTTGTTTGTGTATTACATATTGTGTATGTAAGAGTGTGATTTCATTTTACCTTCTTATGAAAGGTCTAAAACATGATGGAGAAACTGCAGCTAGTGACCGTGGTGGGAAAAACATGCATGTAACACGGTAAGGGCGCATCTGAGATCAGGGAATTGTACAGTCAGGACACATGGGGTTGGTTGTGGGGGGCGGCAAAATTACATTTTGCCCCTGATGGCAAAAGCCCATACACCGGCCTGGTTTGCCGCAGAAGTGTTCGAGGGGTGTTTTGTTGGTGGGGCATGGATTATTTCTAGGAATATGGCTTGCTGCTTGATAGAAGGGAGGGAGCTGATGAACCATGGTTGATGGTGGTAGCTGGTGGCGGTAGGGTTTTTGTGTTTTGAAGGGGCAATGTTGTCAAAGTGCTTTCATGGTGATGGTTTTGTAACTGTTGAAGGGAATGTGTTTGGGGAGGCGGAGGGTGGTAGGTGTGATGCAAAGGCTGTGTCTGTAATGTGTTTGATTTCTCTGGATTGGGGTTAGGGGATGTGGGGCAGGTGGTATGAAGGGGATTGCAAAGTGTTCTGACCAGGACTCCCAGATTCGGTTTCCCATGGAGGCATGACAGTTCATCTGTGAAGAAATACCAAGTTACTTATCAGTAGTCACCTCTCCCAGTAATCATCGTAGTTATATGAGCAGACCTCAGACATCACATATGTAAATGGCACCAATTTCTATTGGTGAAGAGAGCCATCAACTCACTGGAATTGCACTTACTTTTATAATATATTCAGTAAAAAAACTTTGTTAAAGGGACATTATGGTTAAGTTGTGCTACATCAATGACATTTGTGATGTCATCTTTCATGTCCTGGGTGTTAGTCTTAGCGGTTCACAGTGGTGGCGCGAGTTATTATTGCTTAGCTTACCATAACTGGCGAATTTCAAGGTTTTTCGGTTTTACTTGGAACCATAACGTCCCTTTAACAACGTTTTTTTACTGAATTTAATAGGTTTTTAGTAGCGCAACTTAACCATAACGTCCTTTTAACAAGGTTTTTTACTGAATATACATTTTCAGAGTATAAATTTGATAAATGTGTACTAGGGTTCCCTTACTTTATATACAATTAACTTAGAACATAACCAACACCCCGCTAATGATTTTGATGTCCACGGACGGTCACGGACGACATCAACACTACCCAACATGCAGGGGGTATCTACTATATAAACAGTACACAAGTTGAAAAAGCAGCACATATACACATTAAACATATTAATAAATAAGCAGTGGAACCTACATATTTAACACATCAACCAGCCATTGAAATACGATATGTATTAAAATGGATTATACCATAACAAAAAAGATATGCCTCCAACATAATTACCTCACAGAAACTGCAGAGCTAGAAGCAACAGTAGGCCTACACAACACAATGAATACAACTTACCAGAAAGTAGTAACTAAACTTCATTTTTGTATATATTACACTACTTTTTGGGTGAGGTACAGTATAACTAATATATTTTTGTTTTTCACACAGAAATGTGCAGTACTTTAGAGTGGCTGGAAGAAAATTTTCCACGTGAGGAAATGTCTGAAGACAGTGACAATAATGGTAGACACTTGTCTATACAAGGAAATTAATACTTATTACCGAATGTGTACTTAACATATATATGTTTATTTTTTACAGACCATACAAAGATTGAAAATGTGACTCCAAAAGACACAATGCAAAAGACTCTCGAACGCATTGAACATATATTAGACATGCTGAAGGAAAATTTCAATTGTTTGAAACAGTTAGTAGAGGACCACATCAAAGAAAAAATTAAGTACCATTGCCCCACCTGTACCTGTGCCCCCTCTCCATGTCCCAGTGAACTATCCCCAAACCGTGAACAACAAAATAAACGTTTTGATGAGATTTCCATCTCTTCATCCCCTCGCATCCATCCTCTCCAAACACCTAATTTCCCTGTTTTTGTATCAGTTACTGCTTCCCCCTCTCTTTCATAATTTGTGTATATGTATATAAATTAAAAAAAATATGTTTCTTGTAATGAAATTGTTTATATGTATATCTTTTTTTAAAAAGCAGTTAAAATGTCGGCGGAAAGCGCGCCTGTCCGGCCTGTCTGTGATTAACAAAATGTGGATGTCCTAAGGACACTACACCTCTTCGTACCATTCGCAATCAAGATGGAACTGTTCGTAGAGCACAACAGCTGTCCGGGATGTCCATAAATCAATAAAATGGAAGTGTCCTAAGGACACTATACCTCTCTGCACCGTTCGCAACCAAGATGTAACTGTTCTTAGAACACCGCAGCTGTCGGGGTGTCCATAAATCAACAAAATGTAGGTGTCCTAAGGACACTTTACCTGTCCGTACCGTTCGCAACCAAGATGGGATTGTCCGTAGAACAGGCACGGTGTCAGGGATGTCCGTAGTCAAACAAAATGGAGGTGTCCTAAGGACACTATACCTGGCCGTACAGTCTGCAGAACATCTACCCACATGCGCACCATACCCATAAGTCCTGCGAACACCGCGCCTGTCCGTAACTGTCCATCTCACTTGTGTCGCACTTTTAATTAGTTTCAGGACCCGAATACTGTCTGTAGAACACCTGCGCACATACGCACGACTGCTCCTGTGCATTTGCTGTCCTGCGGACACACGTTCCCTTTGCGGACGTGTTCCCGACGTCATCATGTGACCGCACCCACGCTGAGCCTGTGTAACATTTTAAAAGAACTTATTCAGACAATCCAAATTATTTTACAGTAAAAAATCACAATTTCACATGTCCCAGACAATGGCCCTGGCTTTCCACATATTCTTTCTAACTTTTTGAACGCTTTTGAATGTTCGATATGTTCTCGAGGCGCACCCCTCCACCCCTATAAAAAGCCACACCCCAGAGCTGATCTTCATTGTACTTCTGGCTATTGCAGATTGACTTTTGCTGCCTTTAGTGCTCTAGCTGAGATTACCACATCAACCCTATTGGCATCCATGGCTGTTATTGCTACATCAGCCTCAGCACCACCCCAAACACTCCATCACCACCACCTCCCCAAGGACCTGCAGAGGGGAACACGCGTGAGGATGTAGAGAACTAGGATGAAGAGGATGAAGAGAATGAGGTGGAGGAATGTCCTACTACTAGCACTCGCCGGGAGTCTTGGGTGCAGCGGTTGTTTACCGTTTATGGTAACGTACCAAAAGCACGTGCGGACAAGGTCACCTGTAACCAGTGCAAATTAGTGCCGAGTCGTGGGAGACGTGGTGCATATACCTTTGGTACGACATCCATGAAGCGACACCTAACTTCGTTCCATGGTGCGGACATTCGCAAGGTTGTACCTTGTGATGAACGTAGTAGGTTGAGTTCCTCCACAGCATCTTCCGTTTCTGCTCCTCTCACTACAAGAGACACTCCTGTGGGAGAGCGCATCCCTCCAGCTGATTCACAGGCCATTTGCGATGCTGTTGACCCTTACCTTTCGAGGGTCACAATATTGTGTATGCACTGTGATGCAGTACTCTGCAGGAGCGCGTCTTCAAAGCGCTTTCGAGACTATGGTTACAGACCACCAGAAGACCTTCTACCTACCTAAATAAGGCCCACCCTACATTTTCCTCTCTCCACCTGCCATTTCTTACCCCCATGGTTGGTGTCCCTTCCTTACCCTCCTATCCTCTCCTCTCCTAGTGTGTCGTGTGTAAAAAAGCCCAAAAAATATAAAACAACAAAAATAAAAAAAGGCTCTTTTCAGAGCTGCCTTTCTCAGTTTAAAAATAGAACTATCAAATAAACAGTGCAGGTCCTTTTTTTTAAAAGTCCGCGGACAGTTTTAGGGCAGATACAATTTTGGGGTGCTGCCCTAGCAAAACCAATGCACTTTTCTCTGGGAGTAAGTGGTGGCTCTGAAAAGATCCTTTTGGTAGTGTTTTGTGTTTTCGAAAAACTTGGATTTGTCACCATCTAATGCAAAATAGATGACTATAATTCCAAAAAAGGGCACAATGCATTTTGTACATTTCTAAGAAAAATCTGATTGCCAGCATATGTAAGATGGACGCCATCTCTCCGAAAAATGAATGTGCTACGAAACATAATATTTTCATTGGGAAAAGCGGACATACCAATATCTCTTAGAAAGGCACAAACAGCCTTATTGACATTGCGCCTCACTTTCTCCATTTGTGGACCAAATGAAGAAGAACCCAGCCACATTTGTCTTTGCGCAATATGAGAAAAAATTACTTGGGAATTTGGAAACATGTCCATGAACTTCTCAAGTCCTTCTTTCATTGCAAATTGCAAAGAAATCCCAGACACATGTCCAAAACTGTTCCCTCCACAATGAAATATAATATGTCAGGATGACGCTCTGTCTGTAAAGTAGCACAGAGCGGTACGAAGTCCAGCCACTTCATTCCACGCACTCCATGCCAGTACACTTCCACATGAGGGAATCCAAGATCTGCAAATACACTACAACGTTCTGCATGCACCTCCAACCAATGTATCCATGATTCTCCCAAAATCCAGATAATCTGTTTTCGAAAACACACAGCCATAGCTATCTGTTCTTCTCTCAGGAAAAAGACGTCCTCACTAAATCTCTCCTTGCACAACACACCCACTAAACTTTACTGACCAATCCCCAGCTCCGCTCATTCTCATTTGCATGCCTCTCCACCCCAGAATGCCCGTATGTAATACGCGCTGTCCGCGGACATGTAGAAGATCTGAGCGTGGTGAATGTACATTTAAATAGTGTTCCCCATTTCCCCTTTAAGGTGGGCTCTGAAAAGGTTTTTTTTGGTTTTTTGCAGATGCCTGACAGACACCTGTTATTTTGTATTTTTTGGGTTTTTTTCTTCTTGTTTTACAACTAAAATCTTCACATAACCTGTTCCAAAGCAACCCTTACATTCCAAAAGAACATGGCATTTCCCAAAAAAGATAAAGAAACACCATTTGCTTCAAAATAAGCAGCATTACTCGAAACAATATTCTCGTTGTTACAGAAAAACATACCAGCTCTTAGCATGAAAGCATGCATGCCTCGATTGATTGCACACCTAGCAATGTTTTGATGAGGACAAAACACAGAACTGCTGTTCCATATTGCTCTAGGTAGTAATACAGCAAAAATGATTTTCATCTTTGGAAGAATGTTGATTACTGTTTGAACCAACTGTTCCAAATCTGCCAACAAAGTAGGGGAACTCATGTAGCCCAAATGGAAATCACCATAGTGCAAAACTAGAATACTGCTGTAAGCCATGGACAAACGTATCTCCGAGCACCAAAACCCTGACTTTCTGCACCTTTGCGATCTTCACTACACACACTCTCTTTCTACACAAATCAACAATGTCAACATCTGATTGGCTGATCCCTACAGTTCCCTTTCCATGCTGGATTTGCTGGAAAACCCTATATGTGGCACGCCCTACCAGCGGCACGTAACTCTTAGCCAGCCATTCTACCCTTTCCACATCACTCTTGGTTCCATTCCCTCATTGGATACAGCTAAGCAGTCACACAACCATCCACCAATCACATCCAAGACCTCTACATCTAACTCCATCATCAGAGTTCCGCACTTCAAATGTACTATTGATCACTCTGAATACAAGTATCATATCATTGGAAAGCACCTACTACAAAAACTACTGTACAAGTCTCAAAGATTTCTCCTTACAGCTCCATGCATATCCACATGCATGATTACAAAGTACAGGTATGCATATTTAATTCAGAGTACATGTACAACTCTTATGATTCCATATAAACAAAGTACTGTCACTAAATCTGCATAGTCAATGCATACATGCCAACACTCCCAATTTAAGCGCGAGACTCCCAATTTTTCATTGGAAAATCACACTATTTTTTACTGTCTCCCGCATAACCTATACATACATGCCAACCCTCCCAATTTACGCGCCAGACTCGATTTTTCAGTGAAAAATGTCACAATTTTTTATTGTCTCCCGCCTAAATTAATGCTAATCCCAATGCAATCATATGAGAAAAATAAATGTTTCCGATTGCTGTGTGAAATCTCCCTCTCAGGTGCTCCCGATTGTTTGCATGTCTAGTTATAAAATGAAATTATTCAAATTTTTCCCATCTACTATAATGAACTATCACTTCCAAACCTCTCTGCTATCTACAACACAGCTGTAAAAAAACAAGTGAATTTCATGAACTTTAAATTCTACTCATTTGCGAAGAATGTTGATCTAACATACTATAAATAGCATATAAAGACTGCACATAGTGAAATGAAATGCATGCATACACTATGGTCAGATATCAAACAAGAATACTACCACAAAAACAGAAAAATCAACGTGTACATTTACATCAGTGCTATAAACACACAAAATTACTAACTTCTCCCTTTTACAATTGTAGCGAAGACCACTCTCCTGAAAATCAGCAGCATCTAAACTACAAACAAGATATACGAAGAAACCTGCTAATTCTTCTTTCTGTTCCTCAAAGACACTGTGTGGTTCATTCATGTAATTTGCGCACCAAAATAAATATGGATTTCTGAACCATTCTGCAAACAACTCCCTATTTATTAAACAGAGATTAGCAGGCAGAGTGGCACACACATCCCCATTTTTTTGGAACACAAATAACATACTCAACCCTTAGAATGTTAGTACTACAAATAATAGAACTGATTTAATTTTACACAATTATGTTTACTATTAATGCTTCTCCTCACCACTAACTCACTTTATACTCTCATCTAAACCACGGTGTAGTAACATACAAACAGAAGAATAGCCTCCTCAACTCATTGTAACTGCCCAATGCACATTCACACACCACCACATACATCTTCCCCGTCAAACTCATACACGCATGCACACAGCACACATACATTGCAAAACAGACCAACCCATACCTTCTTTTTTTTCAACAGACCCCAAAGAATGCCTACCAAAAAGTAAGTCCGTAGAAAGCAACGCAGAAATAGAGCAAATGAAAATAAAATTGTCCAAAATAAGCATCCATCTCTACCAGAGTTTGTACAAAACATTGAAACAATACAGCTAATGCAGTCATTTAGCGAAACAAAAGGAGCTTCTAGTACAGAAAGTGTGCTTACTCTATCAAAATGTAAAACAAAACAGAAAGTGATTAACAAGAATTCAGCTACCACTACTGCTAACACTGCTCCTATAAATCTTGATGTAGTGGCAAGTAACCATACCAAAAAAAGTATTTTAGCAAAAATGTTCCGCCACAGAGTCAAAATCCTATAAAAACAGGAGCGAAATCATGCACAACCCTTAAAACCTACCGTAGAAAATTAATCCTAGAAGCTCTCGTAGACAGTGCAATCCTTCTCAAAAGGAAGTTATTTATTTTAGTTTTAAACAGGATGAAACCACTAACAAAACTAAGTACTAAACTACAAATAAACTTCTCAATAAATGCAATGTCAACAAAAATAACTTCTTAAATATCTGTGGAGGTGAATGGAGTCACACCACGACTACAGAACCATATTTGAATGAAGAAGCATGCAAACAAAACCAAACAAACACAATTGCCATCCATAGCAGTGGACGAGGTTATGAAAAATTAATAATACTATCATGGAACAAGAAACACTGTTACAAAAATATCTCCAGAAAACTCAGAATTACCTCTCCATTCGACTGAACCAGAACATCCAGTATACAAATGGCCGTGCACACCAATGTGTAACATTCCCAACAGATCTTTTAAATCTTTACGCCAGTTCCGCAATCAGTATGTGAAAGGTAAAGACAAAATCAAAATGAAAGTGCTGCAAAATATGGATACCTTTCCAATGAGCAAATACACAGGACTTCAAGGACATTCATTAGCCTGCATTTCAGGACCTATTTGCAAAAGCACCTTCCATGATAACAAAATGATATCAACACATCATTCAACTGTAAGAAATCTAGTCTATAAACTGTACCATGCTAAAAGTCCTGCTTTAGAACTAGCCAATTTAAATAACACTCTTCTACATGGTACACCCAAAGACCTACAAGAAGAAATCGACCGTATCCAGAGAAAATATTTTGGAAGTGAAAGCCACTTACAAAATGCAATAGCTTTAGAACAGACTAGCAACAATTATGCACATGGAAACCTTCTACTACACACATACAAAAAGACATACTAAAATTTAAAAGTACATCCACTGAAGTACCAAACCATGTGTGTGTAACACAAAAACTATAGACGTAACATACAAAATAGAAGACAATGAAGATTCCAAATGGTTTGAATTAGCTCTCTACCTTTTAGCAGAGAACAAATACAAAATAAGTGACCCCTTAATACTTTGCAGTTACTGCACTACAAAACTTGACAACAACCAAACTCCTTCACGTGCTATCACAAATAACTTGGAATTATTTCCACTACCAAATCCCCTGCAACAACTCAATTTGTATGAGAGCATCATAATTCAAACAGTGCACCCATTACAAGCAATAATACGCCTTCAACCAAAAACAGCAAAATTACCTCCCTCTGAATTGGTGAAAGGCATTTGTGGCAAAGTAGTTTATTTACCATTAGATCTGACAGAAAATGTGCACACTCTAGGAGTGCAACGTCCTATAGAGCAATCTTTAATTGTCTTAGTAAATGGTGTACCAACAAAAGACAAAAGAATTTGGCAACAACTCGTTGACTTACATAAAGTCAGACAAGCCTTGCAATATCTAAAAGACAACAATGAATAGTACAAAGAAATAAATATTGAAGAAAACTTAAGGGAAACAACTGAAATAATTCAAGACTCACCAGAAACTGGTCAATTTGAACTTCTGGATCCTGCTGCAGTATCCAATATTTCAGACCATTATACAATTCATCCATTGCACTGTAATGACAGCATAGATGATGCTCTAGAAACGTACCAAATGCGACAAACCAAAGATTCACCAATGAGCATATGGGAAAAAGTATAGAAGCACGTGCTATTTCCTACTGGCAAAGGTGGAAGGTACGATGATAGACCCACTCAGATAACAGCATCAGAATACCGCTCATTACGAATGTATTCTGAAGATCTCAGATTTAGACAAAATGTGGAATACATATTCCACCTACTCTTTGAAAGTGAACTAGCAACTCTATGTTATGGAGTTGCACACATATAGAAATCGGGAACCCTCTTTCAAAATATGTCAGCTATGCAATTAATACAAAAAGTGCAAGAAAAAGATGAGGTTTTACAATCAAGCATTACAAATCTGTTTGCAAACATGCGTGGTACAAAAGAATACTGGTTCTGATGTCACGGAGATGTATGTTGTATGATCAGAAAACTTGGACCACCCACTTGGTTTGTTACATTAAGTTGTGCAGAATATGCATGGGAAGATTTACATGATTTCCTACACATATCAAACAAAAACAAAACAAACATAGATATACTAACACCTGGAGAACTTTGCTCTCTAGATACTGTTAATGTTTCAAGATATTTCTACCATCGTTTCCTTGCTATGCTACACTTTATTTGTAATAAAACTATCCCTCTCCTCGGAGAAGTGCAACACTTCTTTTGGAGAAAAGAATACCAAACCAGAGGAGCACCACATATCCACATGCTTTTATGGATTAAAGTTGCTCCTAAATTTGGTCAGGACAGTGATGCCACTGTTTTTCAGTTCATCCAAAAATATGTCACTTGTGAAATCCCTTCACAAACGAGACATAGTGACCTTCATGCACAAATTGTACAATTTCAAAGACACAAATGTGGCAAAAATTGCCGTCACAAATACAAAAACAAAGGGAACTACTACACCAAATGCCTCTTTGGTTTCCCTAGACCAGTTACAGAAAGAGGTGAAGTGAACAACTTCATGTCTTCAGTTAGACATAGGCCCTCATTACAACCTTGGCGGAGGACCATGGTGCTATTAGCACCATGGTCCATGCCGCTAAGGTTACGATTCCGCCATGGTGGATGGCGGAATTACTGCCCCACTCACCTTGCCCTTTCCCATTCCCATTTTTTCCCCCATAGGGCATAATGGGAATGGGGAAGGCGCTAATTACGGCACCGTAAATTACGGTGCCGTAATTAGCTCCAAAGTCCCTTTGCGGGTTGGAGTTTAATGCCTGCTAAAAGCAGGCGTTAAACACCAACCCGCAAAGGGACACTTGTAATCAGGCGTTAAGGGTTAACGGCGCCAACGGCCTGAGTTGTAATGAGGGCCATAGTGTTAAAGGTAAATCACCTAAGAACATGTATTACATAAAAAGAACAGAAGAATCAAAATATATCAATGATTACAATGCAATCATTGCACTCTTATGGAATGTAAACATAGAGGTGCATTATATTGCAGACAATTCCACTGCAGTTGCACAATATGTTACAACCTACTAAACAAAAGCAGAAAAAACAGAGCTTCAAGATCTCTGGAATGACCTATCATCAGACAAAACACTATCTCAGAAATTGTACAGTTTAGGCATCAAAATGCTCTCTCATAGAGAATGTGGTACCTACAAAGCTGCAGATCGTTCAACCGGTACTGCTTTGTATAGAAAATCTGAAAATATAGTATGGCTAAGTCTAGGTCTTGCTAAATCTAGAAAAAGAGTTTCAAATCATATGCGGACATAGAAACAATAGCCAAAAATGATCCCAACAGCCAAGACATTTTGAAAAACAATTTACTAGACACATAATACCCGAACAGGAGTACCACTTTGGAAACCATGTGTCTATATCACAAAGCCCAAAACTTTGCATACAAAAATAATATAAAACCCAATGAAAACAAAGGTAGATATAGAGTGACAGATTGTGACGGCAGCTTAGTGAAACTTACCAAATGAAGCGTAATTAATCATATCAAATTATCACTGAAAACTCCTCAACAGAAAGAACTATATTACATTTCCCTGCTGCAACTTTTTAAACCAATGGGGAAAAGAAGAAGAGATACTAGATAACTAGGACTGCTATGAAGACGCTTTCAAAGCAAATTAAAGCACTATCACCAATGTGAACTTTACGCAGTACAAAACAATGTTGCACATTGAACAGCAAAATGAAGAAGAACTCCAGGCCGAACTAGATAAGGACACTTCCGACAGTAGTCAACCTTCTGTAACATTAAGCCAAGAACCACAGGGACAGCCATTAATAGCAAATGAGGCAGAATTAGCTATGACAGAAGTAGAAAAGACCATGTGTCACTATGAAGAAGGTATAGAAGACTTAACTGTACTACAATCAAAACTTAACAAATACCAGCGCACCATTTTTGAAGAAGTAACAAAAGAAATTGCACATGGTGTACAACACTAAAATAAAGAATGTACCTTCCAAAATTACAAACCTATACTGCTATACGTCAGTGTGAAGCTGGTTCAGGCAAAACATTCTTAATCAAAATCATCAGCAAGTTCCTTTAACAAATGACAAACAACAAACTGTCAGCTGTTGTAACTGCCCCCGCAGGTTTATCTGCCTACAACATAGGCGGTGTCGCTTTACACAGATTACTACTCCTTCCAGTAGAACACCAAAACAAATAAGACAATTACAAACTTTCTACAGAAGCTGCAATGGAACTATGCAGAGTATTAGAACAAATGAAAATGCTACTAATAGATGAAGTGAGCATGGTCTCCAACCTAATGTTGGCTTTGATTCACCTCAGATTGCAAGAAGCACTTAAAACAAACTACGAAGAACTCTTTGGAGGAAAACACATTATTGTTTTCGGAGGTCTTCTTCAATTGACACCAGTGAAAGGTGAATCTATTTTTAAAAAATTAGTACACAAACTCTGCTGTAAAACTGTTGGCAGCATAGGAAATGTCAACCTTTGGCAACATTTCCAATACAGAGAATTAACAGAAAACATGCGCCAATCTGCAGACCTCACCTATGCCAAAATTTTAAAAAGTATTAGCGTTGGTGTACTATCTCAAGAAGCAGAGCAATATTAAAAACTCGGCACATCCGTGCACTTTATGGCGATAACTCATGTGCTACTGATGTTATAGAACAATTAGCGCACAAAAATGTCAATTGTATGGCCTTAATGCCAACTCTTGCAAGCTGTTCCAAATTCAATGAAACAATGTTGAAAAAAGAAATGCAACCAATAATTGAAATTTGCTCCACAGACAAACTGGACGTACATTCTATGACATTACCCATGTGTCAACAAGCCACAACAAGACTACATACCTTAGAAAATTCTATCTCCAATACAGCTGGGTTGGAGAAAATATTAAAATTATCCTTAAACTGTAGAGTAATGCTTAAACGTAATCTTGACGTGGAGCAAGGACTAGTTAATGGAGCACGGGGTACAGTTGTTGGCTTTCAAACATATCTACGTGACAAAAACATTCAGTTTGTCAATATTCTCTTCGACAAACATTCAGAAATAGAAACGATAGGGCACACAACAGCTCGATTCCTTCTCTTCAAAGACATGTATGTACGCAGAGAAAAAGTTTCTCTAACTCTTGCATATGCAGTCACCATTCATAAATTCCAAGGTCTTACCTTAGACAAAGTATTAATAGATATTGGTAACACAGTCTTTAAAGAAGGCATGAGCTATGTAGCACTATCACGCTTCCGTACACTTGGCAGTCTATTTCTAATCAACTTTGATGCAAGTAAAGTAAACGCTGATATTCCTTGCATTTTAGAATATAATACACTATGTTCACTATAAACCCCTCACCTAAAATCATATCCTGTTCCACAAAAAGGAAAACGTTGTAAAAGAAAACTAATTCAAACTGAAATGCAACAGGATCTGACTGCAAATCCTCCAAAGAGAGTAAAAGAAGCTAATACTTCATCAATTACCACAAACAAAGAAGAACCTATTATCAAAGTAACTCAGGTACTTCTTCAAAGAAGCAACACAGACTCTGAAAAAATGACTTGGACACAGAACTATCTGGTCCATTCAAATTTTCAAATGTAACTGGTGTAAATGTAGCAATGAATATTCTATTTCAATTGCCACCAATTGTTGACAACATTTTCTTACACAGTACAGACCAATTCTGTTTGCAAATGTTAGTCCTTCATAGAAATGCAACAAACAATCCTGACAACACGTATAGTGTTCACAGAATAAGACGAGAATTGGACTACTGTGCTGGAATGGCGAAATTCACTATAAACTCACAAGAAGATCCACAAGAATTTGTAATGTACCTACTACAAGTACTGTAAAACAAAAACATACCTATGAATGAAAACTTCCAGATTTCATACATGTGGAAACATACATGCACTCTCTGCAACAATGTGACCCAGGAACAAATCCCTAATGAGCACTTTGTGTATGTACCCATACCTAATTGTGAATCCATTCCATTTCAGCAACTTGTACAAAGTGCAAACCATGGCAGATTATGTACCACCTGCAATTCAGATAATCATCCACCTTACTAATACAAACACATAGTTACTAAGTAATACTAATGCTTCTACGTTACAATGCAGATGGTACCAAAAACAAGTGCAAGCTGACTGGATTCACACACGGTCAAGTATCACTTGGTAAGAAAACCTTCACAACAATAGGTGTAATCTACCACGCAGGAGCCACAACCAATGCAGGTCATTACACTGCATATATTAAATAGAAATGTGGATGGTTCGAATGTAATGATAGTACCATTACTCTAAAGCAGAGATTACCAGCAAATCTTACAAACGCTTATTTAATCTTCTTAAAACCAAAATTTAATAACTAATCTGTACTTCAACATTAACAAAAATTCAAATAGAAAACTATAAAAAGTTAGAATACGCCAACAGGTATCTAACTGTCCCAAGATTCTATAACAACCAAACAGATAAATGAATACCACTAAATTGTAACAAAAAATAGACAGTAGGAATACACCAACAGGTATCTAACTGCTTCATAAATCTGCAACAAGCCAACAGATAGAACATTAACAAGAAACAACAAGTGAATACTGAAAGGAAACAAACAAATAGACTGTAGCATACCAAAAAAAGTTTTTTTTTTAATCCGACAAGGATTTCTTTTTCCCACAGACCCAATGATTTGAAAAACAAACACAGAAACTGAGCAAATGCACAGTACACTGGTTTGTAAACCAAATATGAGGGTCCAGAAAAAAGCTGAAAAGTCTATTATGCAATGTAATTGTAACGCTCACCTGGTATCCACGGGGACGTCACTCAGCCTGTTCTGACCTCTTACAACCTCAAACCCTTCCCTGGAGTCTACTCGACTGGAGACTGGGCCTGAAACACAGGATTGGTAGAGTTTAACTCCCTATTGTGTCTGTGTGCTTGAACCCCTTCTTCCCCAGGGTCCAACCCTTCCCTTTGAACCACAGCTCACCTTGTTTTCTTGGAAAGTGAGCTCTCCATCCTGCTTTCAGCGCAGGGGCGCGTTCATTGATGCAGGCTTGTTGCTGCCTAGTTACTTCACTGGCAAGAGTCTGATAGGTAAGTATAATGAGTCTTGTGAACAGTTCTCTAACTTCGTTCCTTTCCTTCCTTAGATGATGGCCGGTGTCCAGGGTTTGCGACGTGCTTCTGAGATGAGTAGCGCTGAAGGTGAATGAGAGCGCGATGCGCGATGCAACCCTTTCATATTGTATTGAACTGAGTTATTCTTCTGTGTCTTTTAGGTGCCGCAACGTTTTCAGCGTGGATGCCGGTTATGAAGAAGAAATGCGGTGAGTAAGCGCGGTATGCGGCACCTCTAGATGTTTCCACGCTAACCTGGAGTGTCTTTTCCCTCTTGTACATGGATGAGAAGTTCCCACAGAGCGGCTGGGATTCAGGTAAGCATTTGAAGCTCATACAGTCTTTAAAAATAAGCAAAGATTTGCTGAATGTTTACTAATGCCTTTTTTTCTGTTCTTTTCCCTTTTTCTTAGGAAGTGTCGTGCCTGGATGGGAATGACACTGCCGAAGATGCCCGCAGAACAGAAGAAGCGATGAATGATGGGCAGAAGCGCCGCAAGGTAAGGCTGTTCCTAACAGTGTTCTTGTTCTTGCAGGAGCTGAGCGCAGAAGAACGATGCAGGCCTACTGGAGACCGATCTAAACACAGTGAGTGTCACGCTGCAGGCGCAGAAAACACAAAGCATGTTTCTCAGCCTGGGCGTGGCTTAAATAGTCTCTGGGTATCCCAGGTGTCTCTGGGCTGAACCACACCCAAAAGACTAGACTGCACATGCAGTTCTGGGAACCGAAATATGTGGGGGCATCCATCTTGTCCCCATCAATGCACTACAAGTCCAATCCACAATGTTATCCTATGGGAGTGAGTGAGTCTGGTGCCACAAACGCCAAGTCTGACTCCAAGTGGGTCTTTGGAGGGATGGAGAAGCCCTTGAGGGCCATGTAGGTGATCGTGGCCTGGCTCCAGCATGCTATCTTGGAGGGCTGGGGACATGAGGGGCAGAACTCCCCCCAATGCCCCTCTCAATGTGGCTCTTCTGTCTGGTCCTGGTTTGTTTGGATGGTTTTGATGAAATCGTCTAAGCAAGCGAGGTGCATGCATACTTGCCAACCCTACAGATTTAGGCAGCAGGCTACTGCTTTTGAAGCAACCCTACCGCCTACAGATTTCAGTGACAGATCCTACTGCTTTTTACAGTGGCAAGTCATTTATGTGATTCTAAGGCAGGCCCCAGGATAGAGCATCCAACCAATTAATTAGTCTGTCTGTACAGTGGACTGGTAGGTGATTACTTTGATTGCACTCAGACCAATCCACTGATCTGACAGCTGCGTGACTCTGTCCTGCACTCTTGCCGGTACAACCCTTAGGTGAACCAGCAGTGAAAGCAAGCGGCAGAGTGTAACACCATCACACAGCATCTGCCGACAATTTGGTGATAGCATTCAGAATTATACATTTTTACCATTTCAACATCTTTCCATGTTCTGCTGTTTGTATGTTTTGTATTTTCCAGTGATGTTATTGTTATGGGAATTATTATTTTTCAAACTTGAAAAATCCTACATCTTTTTGGTCACAGAATGCTGGCAAGTATGGTGCATGGATGTACTCACAAGGCTCCCATGTCCTGTCTTGTGGACCATACCTCTTCCAGTCTACTAAGTATTATAATTTGGATCTGACGTACTTTGAATCCAGGATGTCCTTGACTTCGAATTCTGGCTCCCCAGCGACTACTACTGGCTGCGGTGGCGTTGCTACCCGGGTCCCAGGTTGAACAGGTTTAAGGAGAGACACGTGGAACACAGGATGAATCTGCATGTTTGACGGCAAAGCTAGTCTGACCGCCACAGGATTTATCACAGAGGTGATGGTGAATTGACCCAGGTATCTTGGACGGAAAGTTCGGGGTCCTTTAATGGACACGTATTTAGACGCCAGCCAGGCTTTGTCTCCCACTTGGTAGTTGGGGGCTTTTGCTCGGTGTTGATCAGCAAACTTCTTTTGGTGATTCTTAACTTGAAGTAGGTGTTCAGCTACCCTTTTAAAGGTTTGAGAAATGGTCGTGTGCTAGGTTTTGACTGCTGGCATTTCCAGGGTTGTAGGAACGTCAAACTCAGAAGTACGTGGGTGCCTGCCATACATGGTATAAAAGGATGTCTGCCCAGTGCTGGTGTGTAGGGAATTATTATAAGCATATTCAGCTATCCATAATAGGTCGAAGTAGCTTCCTTCAGCTTGGTGTAACATGCAACGCAGAAACTGCTCAAGCGTCTTATTTGTCCTCTCAGTTTGACAATCCGTTTGGGGATGGTGACTGGTGGATAGCCGGATGTCGATCTGGGCCATAGAGCAGCATTTTATCCAGACGTTAGATATGAATTGAGTACCTCTATCTGAGAGTAAAACTGAAGGAAACCCATGGAGCCATACGATGCCTTCAAGAAATACCTTTGTCAGAGTGGAAGCATTTGGGAGCCCCTTAAGAGGAATGAATGTGCCATTTTCGAAAATAGGTCCACGACCACAAGAATAGTGTTAAAACCTTGACTGGGTGGTAAGTCAGTAATAAAATCGAGGGACAACGTGTGCCAGGGTTCTGGTGGGATTTCCAATGGTTGTAATAGCCCAGCCGGTTTCTGCTTGTATGACTTGTTTTGAGCACACACTCCACAAGATAGAATGAATTGGATAATGCCTTTACGGCATGTGGGCCACCAATAATTTCGTTTTACCTTGGCTAGGGTTTTAGCGATTCTGGGGTGGCCCTCAATCAAATAATCATGATAACCGGACATGACGTGTTCTCGTAGTTCTTGGTTTGGTAAGAATAAATGATTCCTGAAGTAGGGCAACTGAACTTTTATCATGTAATGTTCTCCTTGTGCACTCCACGCTTGTAATTGCTCCGGACTCATCAGGTTTTGGATTTCTTCATGTAATTCTTTCTGAGTTATGATTCAGAAAGATTCCTGTGATTCCTAGGAGCTTGTCACTCAGGATGATTGCTATTGGGTCAGGGGTCTGATACCCTTGCTCTTCCACCCCCACAACGGGAAAGGGCATCAGCCTTCCCATTTTTCACCCCTGGTCGAAATGTAATCACGTAGTCATATTCAGCAAAAAAAAGAGCCCAACGTAGTTGTCGTGAGGACTGGGTCTTTGCCGTTTTTAGGTACTGGAGGTTCCTGTGGTCAGTTATTACGGTGATTGTGTGTCTGGCGCCCTAGAGGTAGTGCCGCTATGCCTTAAAGGCTTTCTTAATGGCCAGGAGTTATTTGTCTGTGATAGCGTAATTGCGTTCAGGGGGTGTGAATTTACGCGACCAGAAGGCAACAGGGTGTAACTGGCCCGTTTCGGGTTCCTTTTGTGAGAGGACGGCTCCCATAGCCATGCTTGAGGCGTTCGTTTCCACCAGGTATGGGAGATCAGGGCGAGGGTGGCGTAAGATTGGGGCAGATGTGAATCTTGCTTTGAGTTCCTGGAAAGCTTCCTCGGCTTCTGTTGTCCAATGGAACTTTTTGTTGATTTTCCTTAGCAAAGAGTTGATGGGATGCACAATTTGCGAAAATCCTGGGATGAACCGGCGGTAGAAGTTTGCAAAACCCAGCATACTTTGAACCCCCTTGAATGAATTTGGGGATGGCCAGTTCAGGATAGCATCTACCTTGTGTACATTCATTCGGATTCCATTCGGGCTGAGAATAAAGCCCAGGAATTCCACCTCAGAGATGTGGAATGAGCACTTTGCGAGCTTGGTGTAGAGCTGGTGTTGACAGAGTTTCTCCAATATGGATCGGAAGTATTTAACGTGGTCCTGCTTTGATGCAGAATATACTAAAATATCGTCGATGTACACTAGAGCACAGACGTTAATCAATTCCCATAGGACATCGCTCATGAAGTATTGAAATGCTGCAGTTGCGTTGCAAAGGCCAAAGGGCATTACTTGATATGCGTACATGACATATTTGGTGCGAAAAGCGGTTTTCCATTCGTCCCCCTGTTTTACGCGAACAAGGTGATTTGCCCCCCTCAGGTCTAGTCTTGTGTAGATTTGGGCATCTTTGACTTGATCAAGCAATTCAGGGATCAGTGGCAGGGGTAGCGTTTTTTTTTACGGTAATCTGGTTCAGTGCGCGATAGTCGATGCACGTTCTCAAGTCCCCCGCCTTTTTCAGTACGAAGAATAGAGGACTATCTGCTGGAGACATTGAGGGACGGATGAACCCGTTGGCCAGGTATTGGTCAAGATAGGCCTTCCGGTGCTGGTTTTCTGGTTCTGTGAGTGCGTAAATTTACCCACAAGGGATTTGTGCACCGGGTATCAGGTCGATTTGGCAATCGTATGGTCTATGCGGTCTCAGGGTATTACCCTGTTCTTTCTGAAAGACATCTCGAAAGTCCTGGTATTCACTTGGTAGGGTGCCGATTGCCAAAGTCGCAAGCGTGCAGGTTCTGGTGTCTATTGGTTGTTTCTATTGGTGATAACATGTGTGGGCGCAAGTCTCGGGAAAGGCCAATTCTTTTGCTCGCCAATCGATTCGAGGATTGTGACCTACCAACCATGGCATTCTCAAAATCAACCGGAACTGTGGTGCCTTAATGAGGTCGAAATGATAGATTCTTGGTGTCCATCCTGGCACAGAAGGGTTAAAGCTGCAGTGCATTGGGATATTGGACCAGAAGCGATTTCCATGCCGTCGACAGTGGTAACAGTGTCGGTGGTTGATTTAGGGCGTAATGGAAGCCCCATCTTTGCTGCAAGATCCTGGTCGATGTAATTCCCAACGACTCCACTGTCAATGTATGCTCTTACTGCGTGCATCCGAGATGGTTGTTGGTGATTGATCAAGACCACAGATAGTGCAAAATGGGAGTTCTGTAGTTCACTTTCTTCGCTCGACAAGTGGACCGCTACACTTGCCGGGCTGGGGAGTTTTCCGATTCCTTGATGGTATTTTCCTTGTCTGTGGCCCCTACCGTCCTCCTCGGTGGCTTCACAGGGCACTCTTTAAGGAAATGACCTGACCTTCCACAGTACAGGCATAACTGCTGCTGTCGCCTTTTATCCCTTTCCGCTTTAGTCAAGGGGGATCTGACCCCCCCGATATGCATTGGTTCTCCTGAACCTTCCGTTGTGTGGGCAATATTGTCCTTTGAATGCACAAACATAGGGCAAGGGTCCGGTCTGGTTTGATCTGCTATTCGGTCCTGCAACCTATGATCCAGTTGAACAACAATGTCAATGAATTCTGAGCAGTCTTTCGTGGGGGTCACTACTTGTGCGAGAACATCCTTGAGCTCCCCCCGCAACCCTGATGAAATAATGTGGTTCTCTTATCCACTGGCCGTTATGCTTCAACTACGAGTCTATTGAACGTGGCTATGTATGTTAATAGGTCTTGATTCCCTTGGCGTAGGGACAGAAGTTCATTGTCTAATGCCTGCCCATGCGTACGATGGGCGAACAGCTTTTCCATCTCCTGCTGAAAGCCCCTGAAGTCATGCAGCAAAGGATTGTCTTGGGCCACAAAGGGTACAGACCAGTCCGCGGCGCAACCACTCAGGTAGCAGAGCACAAAAGCGACCCATGATTAGTCATTCAGAAAGGCCCCTGGTCTACAAAGGAAGTGCAGGTGGCACTGGTTCATGAACGTTGCAAACCTCTTGGGATCCCCCGTAAATCGATCGCGTGGGGCCAAAGGAACTCCCCCAGGAAGGGTTATCTGAACGGGATTGGCTGATGGTGCTGGCATCGAGGGCATGCTTCCTGGCAATGGTGCATGCCCTGCTTGTGACTGGAGAAGTTGCCGGCTTAAATCATCAGTGCGTTCTTTGGCTACTATCAGCTCTCTCCTCAGGGTGTTGGTCTCCTGCCTGACTGCATGTACTTCGGAACGTAGCTGCCCCAACATGTGGGCTAACTGGTCGATTTCTGACTTTTCCATGACGCCCAGGTGGATTTTGATGTGAGGCTTTGTGTTCTGTAACGCTCACCTGGTATCCACGGGGACGTCACTCTGCCTGTTCTGACCTCTTATGACCTGAAACCCTTCCCTGGAGTCTACTCGACTGGAGACTGGGCCTGAAACACAGAATTGGTAGAGTTTAACTCCCTATTGTCTCTGTGTGCTTGAACCCCTTCTTCCCCGGGGTCCAACCCTTCCCTTTGATCCACAGCTCACTTTGTTTTCTAGGAAAGTGTGCTCTCCGTCCTGCTTTCAGCGCAGGGGCGCGTTGATTGATGCAGGCTCATTACTGCCTAGTTACTTCACTGGCAAGAGTCCGACAGGTAAGTATAATGAGTCTTTTGAACAGTTCTCTAACTTCGTTCCTTTCCTTCCTTAGATGATGGCCGGCGTCCGGCAATGGCGACGTGCTGCTGAGATGAGTAACGCTCAAGGTGAGTGAGAGCGCAATGCGCGATGCAACCCTTTCGTATTTGTATTGAACTGAGTTCTTTTTCTGTGTCTTTTAGGTGCCGCGATGTTTTCAGCGTGGATGCCGGTTATGAAGAAAAAATGAGATGAGTACTTATGCGGCGCCTCTTAATCTTTCCACGCTAACCTGGAGTGTCTTTTCCCTGTTGCAGATGGATGAGAAGTTCCGGAGACAGAGTTCCCCCAGAGCGGCTGGGATTCAGTTAAGCGTTTGAAGCTCATACAGTCTTTAAAAATAAGCGAAGATTTGCTGAATGCTTATTAATGCCTTTTTTCTGTTCTTTTCCCTTTTCCTTAGGCGTGCCGGGATGGGAATGACACTGCCGAAGATGCCAGCAGAACAGAAGAAGTGATGAATGATGGGCAGAAGCACAGAAGGTAAGGCTGTTCCTAACGGTGTTCTTGTTCTTGCAGGAGCTGAGCACAGAAGAAAGAGGCAGGCCTACTGGAGACCGATCCGAACACGATGAGTGTCACGTTGCAGGTGCAGAAAACACAAAGCATGTTTCTCAGCCTGGGCGTGACTTAAATAGTCTCTGGGTATCTCAAGTGTCTCTGGGCTGAACCACACCCAAAAGACTAGACTGCACATGCAGTTCTGGGAACCAAAATATGTGGGGGCATCCATCTTGTCCCCATCAATGCACTACAAGTCCAATCCCCAATGTTATCCTATGCGAGTGAGTGAGTCTGGTGCCACAAGCGCCAGGTCTGACTTCAAGTGGGTCTTTGGCAGGATGGAGAGGCCCTTGAGGGCCAACTAGGTGATCGTGGCCTGGCTCCAGCCTGACATCTTGGAGCGCTGGGGACATGAGGGGCAGGAATCATGACAGTAATAAGTCTTTATAGAATACAGACACTAACATGCTCCTTTCTTTTATCACAGAAATTGGAAAAGAATATTTCCTCCAGGAACCAAACGCATGCAAAAAATATGTCTAATTTCAACAAATCAAGCATTAAATATAATTTCAAACTTTTGATAGATATTCAAATCTATAGGTCTGATATATGGCTGTGGTTGTGCAGTGGTTGTGGCCAGGGCCTAGAGTCTTGGGTGTATAGCCTACGGCCTACAGCCATGCACCCAAGACTCTAAGCCCTGGCCACAACCACCACAGCATATCACAACCACAACTACTGCAACAGATCACACCCATGCTGACTTATAACTTCAGTGCTTATAACTTCAGACTCTAGGTCCTGGCCACAACCACCACAGTATATCAAACCCACGGTGGCTTATAACTTCACTGCTTATAACTTCGGTCTTGGGTGCATGGCCTTCCGCCATGCACCCAAGACTCGAGATCGTGGACACAACCACCGCACCAGATCACACCCATGCGGACTTATAACTTCAGTGCTTATAACTTCAGTCTTGGGTGCATGGCCTTCAAGACTCTAGGTCCTAGCCACAACCACCGTAGTATATGAAACCCATGGTGCCTTATAACTTCAGTACTTATAACTTTGGTCTTGGGTGCATGGCCTTTGGTCATGCACCCAAGACTCTAGGTCCTGGCCACAACCACCGCAGCATATCACACCCATTGTGGCTTATAACTTCAGTGCTTATAACTTTGGTCTTGGGTGCATGGACTCTAGGTCCTGGACACAACCACCGCAGTATATGAAAACCACGGTGGCTTATGATTTCAGTGCTTATAACTTCGGTCTTGGGTGCATGACCTTTGCCATGCACCCAAGACTCTAGGCCCTGCCCACAACCACCTGATAAATATTCGATTCTATGGGTGTATCTATGGGTGTGATATGCTTCGGTGGTTGTGGCCAGGGCCTAGAGTCTTGGGTATATAGCCTACGGCCTACGGCCTGTGGCCATGCACCCAAGACTCTAGGCCCTGGCCACAACCACCGCAGCATATCACAACCATGGTGGCTTATAACTCATTATCACACCCATAGAATCAAACATTTTAATTGCGGCATATACTAAATTTGCACCCAAGACTCTAGTCCCTCCCCACAACCACCTAATAGATATTCGATTCTATTGGTGTGATCTATGGGTGTGATATGCTGTGGTGGTTGTGGCCAGGGCCTAGAGTCTTGGGTGTATGGACTACAGCCTACGGCCTCCGGCCATGCACCCAAGACTCTAGGCCCTGCCCACAACCACCACAGCATATCAGACCCATGGTGGCTTATAACTCAGTATCACTCCCATAGATTGAAACATTTTAACTGCAACATATACTCACTTTTAAAGTCCGCTGACACCACACGTGCCCTTAGTACAGTTTCAACTTGCCTGCCCACAGCACGGACGGGAATACTATCCTTAGGACACCCCTCATTTTCGTAATTACGAACATCCCGGACAGCGCGGGCATGGCTAATACATCAGTAGCACCTGCCACCTAAACAAATACAGTATTTCACCCATCTCTTCCTCCCTAAACCTCCCCAAGCACTCTTGCACACCAAAAAACTCCCCAAAACTGCATTTCGCCTCTGTTCGCTGCCGCGCTGTCGGTGGAACCAAGATGGCGGGCGCATCGGAACAATCTGACACACATCACGCCTCACTTCAGCCAATCGGCGGACACGTCACGTGTCCGCGGACATGCCGCAAGGCCATTAGCCAATCAGTGTCCTGCCGGCGGAGCAAACAGGGAAGTGTCTCTGCGGAGCGGACATAGATATCACTAATTTTTTTAGACCTACTTTTTGGTCGTTTTAAAGAAAACTACTGGACGGATTTTCACCAAATTTACATATGCATGCTTTCGGGACCAAGCCCCTGCTGCAAATTTGGTGAAAATCCATCCAGCGGTTTGGGCTGAAGGCGTGCGCAAAGTTTTTCCCCCATTCAGTCTATGGGAAAAAAAGAAGTTTTGGGACCCCCCTCTATAACTTTTCCCCCCATGGACTAAATCTCACCAAACTTTGCAAAAAAATTCAGAGTGGGCCATATACTTTTTTTGGTATTTGGTATTGGCCCACAGTTGGTGTACAGGGGGAGCGGAGTTATAAGCTGCCCAAAAAGTGCTCTTCCTATGGAAACAGCAACTTAACCGTAATTTGATGTATTTGTTAATTCCTGCAAGTTACATGCAAGTTACATTTTACACTTCCTATAAAATAGATGTTAAATAATGAAGCTTGCAAACTCATTTGCACCCACTTATTTTAATTAAGACATTCCCAAGCATCCATATATAGGGTGTTAATAATCATTCGTGAAATAATTATGTCTAAAGGAACAATTCAATCATCAGGCTCTCATCACACAATATTTGTGTAATTTGTCAGAACATGAAAAAAGTTTCATGTGTCAGTTCGTGTTAAACTAATCATTTGCTCTATGAACACATGGATGTTATTTTGTATCGCCATCACAAATGGATACAAAAGTACTGTTGTGTCATAGCGTAGTTCAACTTTAATTACAAAACCCAGAGCCCTGGTACATTGCGATGTATTAGTAGTTTTTGGCATCATAGGGCCTCATTACAAGTATGGAGGTAGCCATGCCGCTTTAGCGTCATGGCTACTTCCATACTGGATACCGAGTCCGGGTACCTTGAATGGGGAAATACCGGACCATTCCGACCTTGGAGGGCCTGGTATTTCCCCAGTCTGGGAACCCGGACCCGGTCCATCCCATTCCCATTTGAGCCCCCATAGGGCTCAATGGGAATGAGGAGCATGCTAACAACGGGCCTGTTAATGACGGGCCTGTTTTTAGCATGCTGGGCCGCTCGCGGGATTCGCTAAGGACGTCTGCTAAACCAGGCATCCTGAGTGGGTCCCGCGAGCGGACCTCGTAATGGGGCAGTAACGCCGTTAACCCCTTACCGCCCTCCTCGTAATGAGACCCCATGTATTTATGTGAAATATTTATGTTCCAAGTATGCATTTATACAAATAGAAACAGTTTGTACGACCCTACTGATGCAACCACAGCCATCGCCAACTCGTTCTACAGTTTGTCAACTCAGGACTAGAACTGATTGCTTCCTTAGTACTCACGTGACTCATTACAATTAATGCACATTTCACAATGCACCACGTTTTCAGAAATAAAACATTTGAAAAATATGTTACTGAAAATGTTTAATTTAATGTGAGTGCAAGTAAATGTACCTCTTCAAAACAATCTAAACTATTTCTTTCCTTTGATCTTTTAGCATGCACACATTTGCAATTTCATGCCAAATTCATGTGAGTACACAAAGGTGCAGGAAGAATTAACTTTGCATTAAAGAAGCACGGTAAACATGCTTTGTAGTGAGCATCATCATTCAAAAAGAAAGACTAGGAAGATTAGTAAAATATCAGTAACCTTCAATCTAAAAAGCTTCCAAATGAGTTAAATATAGTAGAACAACTAGCAAAAAGGAAAAACCCTTAGACTAAAGGGAATTGCATTTATAAGGTAAACAAAAATACAAAATGTATAAAGGAGAGGGCTTTAAAGTTTATCGACAATACATTATAAATTAACATAGGCAAAGATGCGTGTCACTGCGCTAAGAAAAGTATATGTTCATGCTGTTGTTAAAGCTTTACCTCATGAAAAAATATTTGCACGTACAGTTAACATTCTTAAAAAGGAGAGCACAATTGTACGGAAAGAAAGTGCCCTTAGACTGAAGGGAATTGCATTGCTCTAGTAAACAAAAATACAAAACTTACAAAAGAGTGACCAGTAGGGGCGTGGGGCAAGATGGCCTCCTGAACATTATCTCTTTCACAGCCCGGTCAACTTTTGGGATGTATAACTGTGGTAGCCCTTGCTAGGTGATATCCCGTGGCAGGGGTGGATGAGGTTGAAGAGATACAGGCAGGAAGGCAGATGTGGCCGAATGGGCGACTGCCTTCTCAGGGCCTTGTGAGCTGCTCTTGCCACCATGTGGAATTGCAGGAAGGCTCTGGACTTGATTAGAGTTGACCTGTTGGGCCACCCCGGAGCACAGGTCATTTTCTCATGTGGTGATCAACAGCAGTGTGCCAAGGTGGGGAATGGGGACATGATTCGACGAATCAGCACCAGCACCAGTTGCTCCTCAAGTCGGCAGACACTGTGAGGTGAACCACGCCCGAGTCTCTCGGGAAGCCAGTTCCTGGGCGTAATGGGGTGTTCGAGTATGGACGCTTAGTGGTGATGTTATAGACTGCTGCCCTGTTAGCTGCCCAGATGGTGGGGATGAGTAGTGCCGCCCGGTGCGAAGATGAAGTTTAGTAGGAGCAAGTGTAGGGGGAACGCCTTCTGAACTTTGGTGAAACCTGGGGGAGAATGGTGGCAGGACCAGGGCTTGAACTGGTTGATTTCCCATTGGCCAGAGCTGATTAAGGGCTGCATAGTCCATTGCCGAGGAGGCTGGGGGCGTCCCCCATTACTCGATTCAGGTCTAGACTGGGGCAGACCACACTTGACGCACGGGGTGCCCCTGATTATGAGACTTCCCGGGGAGATCTGGAGCCTTGAAGAAAAAAGAGGGCTCAGCAAGGAATATGAGTCCTGCCAGTAAAACCCATCTTGTGACCAAGGACGACATATCGGGCATCCTCCAGGAAATTAAGGCCCTCAGGGGAGACATTGATACATCGATTACTGACCTACAGAGTAGGGTGAACACTTTAGAAAATAGGTTTGAGGGGCTGGAAAGCAGCCAGTTACAAGGAAACATGCTGTAAATTAGGTACAATGCAAGACTGTTGGATCTAGAAACCTGAGAGGCTGAGGTGTTTTTGAAGGTGGATGACCTGGAAACCCAGGAGAGGCGGGAGAGGCAGAGCAACCTGTACGAGGGTGTTTTGAGTAGTGTGATACAACCAGTGGGCTTGTCGGGCCACGACTTAGTGAGTATGGAGGTGGATGTGGCAGGTTGGTATCAGAGGGCTTTTTGTTCATGGAGGTGGAATGATAATCTATGTGAAGACCAGGTTTTTGGGAAAGGGTTGTGGAAGGATATAAAGGAATTTTCCAATTGGAACGACACAGGCAGGTTAACGGATGCACTGTCTGGGACGAGACAAAGGCAACATGGAAGGGTCTGCTTATACAGGAGGGAGCAAGGAGGAAGAGGGAGCGGGTCTTGACATAATAAGGGCTGAGGAAGGATATAGAGGTGTTGGAAATGGTGACACTGGGTGAGGAGCCTGACCTCTTGAAGACGCTTGTTGAGCTAAAACAGAAGAGACAGGACCTGAAATCCTTGGCCCCGATGGAGACAGTGAGGTCATCTCACTTTCTTAAGAAAAAGTTCTCTGAAAAGGGTGACAAAACAGATTCCATGCTGGTGTCTGACCTTTGGGCCCAGAGGGCATCTAGATGGGTGGATGAGGTGTTAAATGAGGACGGGATGGATTCCACCACCACAGCGGGTGTTGCAGACACCCTTTTATACCATGCTATATGAGGAGGACGGAGGGACAATGGTAGAGGTGAAAACGGAATGCCTGGAAGGGCTCTCACTTCCCAGCCTGGCGTCAGAGCAAAGGTTGTGGGTAGACTCTCAGATCATGGAGGAGGAGGTGTTGGTGGTGATCAGGAGATGACAGTGGGTAAGCCCTGGGAGAGGATGGTATTTGACTAAAATGTTTAATTATTTTTTGGATAAGGGGGAGGCTCCACCCTCGTTCGATCAGGTTTGATTGCTAGGATATACAAGGACGGGGAGGGATCCCTGTGAGTGCTTGCCCTACAGACTGATATCCCTTTTAAACCTGGGTGCAAAGATCTTTGCCAAGACAATGGCAGCCAGATTTGTGGGCCTTATGGTGAGATGGTGCATTCAGATCAGGTGGGCCTTCTGGAGAAAGAAGGGGGTGGGCAGGCTGAGGATAACAATCCAGGGTCAAGATCCAGTGCTGCTGGCCCTTGACGCTGAAAAAGTCTTTGATCCGGTGAACTGGGCATTTCTGCATGAGGTCTTGTTGAAATATGGTTTGAAGACAGGATTCTGAATCGTGTATGAGCCCTGTACACAGACCTGATGGCAAGGTTGGTGGTAAATTGGAGAAAGCCCGGCCAATTTGATCTACGCAGGGGTACGAGGCAGGGTTGCCCTTGTTCTTCCCTGCCCTTTGTTCTATCCTTGGAACTGCTTGTGGAAAATATTCGGTGGCATGGAAGGATTCGGGGTATAGGGAGGGGAGATAGGGAGTTTAAGCTTAGTGTATATGCAGGTGATGTTTTTGTCATGGCCCTTACCCCTGGCCCTCACTGGCAAGTCAGCCTTCCAGTTAGGGCCAGGTCAAAGGACTTAAAACCTCATCCAAGACTCTCTTGGAGTCAGTCTTGGTGCCTTTGGCGCTAGGCACATAACCATCATGAAGACCAACATTAGAATGGGACTATTTACTTGTGACTATTTAACTTGGGGGGTTCAGCCAACATGGAGGCACACACATAGCTCAGTTACAAGGAACTGAGCTATGCGGTCAAGTCTTTTGGGTGTGGCAGGCCTGGGATTACTTTACCTGGACTACTTTGGGGTGTGGCAGGCCTGGCACTTTTACTCAGAGGATATGGAGCCAGTCAAAACCAGATGAAATAACAGAAGCAGACAGAGTGCAAGGCAAACACCAGGTTTACTGACATCCAAAATAAAGCGGGGACAGCATACAAGCAGTGTCCAGTCATTTGGTCGACTACAAACTGGTCGACTGCAATTTGGTCGACGTCATTTGGTCGAAAACCAAATGGTCGAAAAAATTGACCAAATTGATTCGACCAGTTGTCCAGTCGACCAATTGTTTTCGACCAAATGACTGGCAACCCATACAAGCATCACAATCTTGTAGCTCTCAGTTAATTCAATACGGAGTATCTGCTGAGTGCCTCTTTGTCTGTCGTGCTGCTTGCTGGATCCCACTGCACGTTTAACACGGTGGACTTGTGTTTCACAAGACAACACTTCATGGTATTTATTGGTGCTGTGATGGCACTAGGATATCAGAGAGCTTTCCTGACATTGACGCAAGATTTATACTTTGTTTGTTGCTTTCTTTAGATTCAGAGAAGCCCGTTAACTCTGTTTTTTGTAATCCCCGCCTTCTCTTGGCGTGAAGAGTTAAAAGCAGGCACGCGCATGCACAAGTGCGCGTGCACCTAGCGGAGTACCTGCTGAGTGCCTCTTTGCCTCTTCGCCGAGTTCGGCGAGGTGAGGCGGCATCTTAGCAGATACGGTTCCATTACTGTGTGGCGCTGTGCTCGATTTATTTCTATCTAGGCTGTAAGAAATCCTGCTGCTTTGTGAGGGACTAATATATAGTATGCAGCACCTCATCCCTACCTCAAAATTTGGTATGCCCCTGGAACCAATACTACCCACTCAAGGGGTGAGACAATGCTCGCAATCAGTAAACGACTGAAAACGAGCACTAAACATTACGTGCTCGACCCCCACTGGCAGGATGCAACTTAAATCTTAAAAACTGCCATTTAAGGATCATGTGCACGCGGACATCCGTAAATATTACAAAGACTTTCGACCAGCGAATATTGCTTCGATAAAGCAAGTGGAGGAATCCATATGCGAGGCGACAGTGGCTTTACAATCAGTGACGAACAACTGTACAAATAAGCCAGGCAGTGTGGACTGTTCTACTTCCACGGTGGGGATCACGGAACTAAGGGAACTGCCGTCTTCCACTGTGTCTGTTGTCCCACCTTCAGACCCCTCTTTATCAGATAGTATGTTATTAAATAATGTACTGGCCACTGCTGATATGGCTGCTTCAAACTCCATGTTACCACCAATGCTGGATGATGAGGTAGTAATTGAGATAGATTCTTGCTTTTAAGAAAATCTAATGTCTGGCAATTTGTCGAGGTCGCCTGCACTATTTGTTGATATCAGTCATTCCACTGTAAGTTCTGTGGCCTCTTACATCGCGCCCACCCAGCAAAAAATCGTGGGTGTTCCTATGACGCTGTGTAATGCGACACAAGTGGATCCATTACCTAAGTTACTAGAGGTTACTTTTACTACTATGAATTTGGCTTTACAGACAATGACCAAGCATTTGAAAACTTAGATGGCAAAATGAATAATCAACAAAGTCAAATGGAAAAAATTCTACAATGGCAGGTGGATACGACCAAGCTTTTACAGAATAAAATGTAAGTGGGCGTTAGGCAATATGAATAACACACAATTACTATTTCTAAGTTTACTCAAACAGTGGTAGATGTAGAAGGGGGCCAACCTATGTGTGTAATTCCAATGATTACCGAAATTGTGCGTGACACCATTAATATCCCCAATATTTCCAATTCTGTAATAAGGCTTTCGGAGGAATTCACTTTAGCGCAACCCAATCCAATCAAAAATAGTAAGACTGATTATACGATCTTTGCAAATGCAAAAAAAGAGCACACAGGTGCACAAGAACAAATAAAATTATCTAAAAATCAAAACCAGGCCAGTAAATCTACCAATCCAAAAACAAAACAAAATTTCAAAGCTCTTACTCTCCCAAAACAAATGAAAAGTTGCATTATAGCATCTAAGGCTATCACAAAAAAATACGAACTACAAGATTTAGTGAAAGCACAAAGTGAGGCTGATGCCAATGAAGTGATAACAATTCCCTATGCACCACTAGATGATCTCGTTAAGGCAGCTACTGTACTGGAAAACAATGCTACCCAACTAGAAGCAGAAGCTGATCATCGAAAGGAAATTCGTAAGGCAGTGGATGCTTAAATGGCGGGTCGTTTGTCGACAGTGATTCCGTCTAGCATTGTTAGCTCGGGAAGTGTGGCATCAATCTCTCTCAAGTCCCACATTAGTTCAAATAAAGCTCAACTGGTGGACCCATTTGTTGGCACTAATGAACGTTCGAGCTGTTGCCCTTTGCAAAAGATAGAGACTAAGAAGGCACTGCCTTATCCAACAAAAAATCAGACAAATGATGTCATGACTGAAATTCAGCCCAATCTCTCAGGCTTACCAGCAAATATCAAAGAAAACACCTCTCCAGACATGTCCCCTCAAGTCTTACAGCGGCTACAAACAGCCCTAGCAAACTTAATTAGCACCAAATCTATAGGCGCTGATGCGGCGAGTAGCAAACCGTGTAGCGGAGGGAAAAATGATAATGCCAACGAAACTCCCAGCTAAACGACCAGCTCTGTACTCTTTAACTTTGGCATGTTGCCCGTATCCTATTACACAGTACGACCTAAATCGCAGATCTGTCTGAGCTATTTTCTCTGATGTCCCTCAACTCCAAGAAATCACGACGACAGATATTGCTCTTGTCGAATTTGTAAAGGATACGGACCTGTCCTCTGTAAGAATATGGATGAATTCCCGAGTAATACAGAACACAATTTGGCTGGTAAAGGAATGTCTATTTACTATGGGTTTCCCAATTTCCTCTGAGGAGCCCCAGTCATCTGAATCTAACACCTCTAATATTGCGGTAACAAATGATGTACT
The DNA here is from genome assembly GCF_040938575.1 of Ambystoma mexicanum. Taxonomy (NCBI): domain Eukaryota; kingdom Metazoa; phylum Chordata; class Amphibia; order Caudata; family Ambystomatidae; genus Ambystoma; species Ambystoma mexicanum. The sequence goes on from NW_027182393.1 coordinate 151,049, forward strand.
AAAAGCGCAGATGTCGTACACAAACAATGTATGAACCAAAATGAATGTTCCTGTAGAAGGGATGGTGATCATAAATAACTAAGTATCCCAAGAAAAAGCCACAATTCAACTCTGATAAGCTGGAATACAAGAGGTTTTAAACATTTACCTAAATGATCAGCATGTGATATAGTCATGCTACAGGAAACATGGCTTATGGCTCCTCCTTTTTTGGGAAAATTATGATATTTTCTTGAATCTGGCAAGCAAAGCCAACAATGGGTGGCCCACAGCAGGTTTACTTATTGCTGTCAAAATTAAACCAGGTAAAAAATCAGAATTCTGGGCAATGGCAAATGCGTTTATGCAAATGCCAAAAATCACTATTCAGTCATGTGTATATGCTTTAATAAACCTGTATTGGAATCCGGCGGGTATATCAGACACTCGATTCATTGAGGATTTAAGTAGGCTAATGGTTTTGATTGCTCAAGATACATCTGTTTCTCATATAATAATTGCAGGTGACCTCAATTTGAATTCCACAACAAAAACGTCAGCAAAAGCTAAAAACATAGTAACTCAGTGGAAACCATTTACAAAGACATACAATCTGACAATGCTCAATGGATCGCTTAAGTCTGATATTCCACCCCATCCAACGTGGCGACGAGGACTCTGCAGTGCCATAATTGATTATATATTCGTATGTGACTCCTTATTTCACTCAATTTTGGACTTTCATGTGTTGGAGTCAAATGCAAGTGATCATGACTAAATGGTCTATAATCAGTCCGGCAATGAGGGAATATAAGTGCCTTCAACTTTCTGGCCTAATCATTAACTCAAGTCAAAATAGACTCTGATGGTCGGAGGAATCTGTATGGCAATTTAATAAGTCTTTGGTGACTAATATAGCTCAATTAGAACTAGGTCAACCAACCTATGATACTGTCTTCAGTGACATGATGCAAGTATTGCAGTGTAAGCCATCTAAATTCTCTGGTCAGAAACTATCTTTACACTTGTTTGACAGCGAACTTAAAACTAGGAAAACCATATTCAGAGCTCAAAAACTGGAAGCACTGAAACAACCCATAGAAATCAGAAGTGCTCTGCTAATTCATATTAAAACTCAGTATAAAAATTGGCTATGTATATTCACCTTAATAAACCATTCACAAACAATTCCTCCGACTTGGAAACATTCATTAACTGTCCCCATCTACAAAAAGGGAGATTGGCTATTACCAAATAGCTATAGGCCGATCGCATTATTAGATGCTCCCGGAAAGATATTTTTGCTGATTATATTAAAAGAACTTAATCAATGGACTAAGAATATGCAATTAAGAGATCCTTTTCAAGCTGCTATCGTGGCTGGACTTGGAACGATACCAAACGTCATAGCTCTTAATATGATAAAATCTAAATATGCTGCCCGGAACCAATCTTTATACATTGCTTTCTTTGATTTTAGGGTTGCGTTTGACTCGATTGATCGGGTCCTACTGTATAAGAAATTAAGTAATTAGAATTGCCTTCCATCTCTATTAGCTCTGATCATGCTCTTGCATACGACTACTATCATGCAAGTCAGGTTAACTCTTGATGGGTCTCTGTCAGCTAGCATCCCGACACAGAGGGGTCTTAAACAAGGATGCATTTTAGCCTCCACATTATTTAATATGTTCATCTTGGACTTGAGAAGTGCATTCTTAGAGGCAATGAGTGATGCCCCAAAATTGGGTTCGCAACAAATAAGCTATCTACTATACGCAGATGATTAAGTTCTATTGTCTCAAACCCCGACTGGCTAACAGAACCTCTTGAATAATCTGAATAGGTATGTCCAAATGAACAATCTTGTAATAAACACAGACAAAACTCAAATCCTAGTATGTAAAAACAATATAAGATCCAGGATGAACTCATATCAGTGGAGGCTAGAAAATGTGAGCCTTGAAAGAGTACCTTCTTATAAGTATCTAGGTGTTACCATAGCAGATACACTGAAAGAAAACAAGCATGATCTGAATCTAAAAAGCAAATTACAATGTCTGGTATCTCAAGCACAAGTGCTGTTGCATACATTTGCAAAGTACTCCTACAAACATATCATCATATTCCACCAACAAAAAGTAATACTAGTGTTGACATATGGCTCAGAAGCCTTTTCCCCCAAAAATCGGAAAATATTGGGATTTGCTGGAATACATATTTTGGAAACAGATATTACATCTTTGAAATGCCACCCCACTGCCATTAATTCGATTTGAATTAGGTTTGGTCTCTTTATATTCGCAAGTGCAATGGAAAACGTGTGCAATGCTTGGAAAGTGTCTGTTCGGCCTGTTGTCAACAAATATATTGGGAGTAGTGGCCAGTTACTTGTTATCAGCGAAAGAAACTTTACCATCAGCGTGGTGCCAAAGTACGCTGGATACCCTTGCAGAGGCTGCAATTTCCCTTGAAACACTACCATTGAACCCCACTTGGGCTAAACTATCACAATACGATTGGATCACTACTCAAGCCAAGTGCACTACTTATAAGGATTTTGACATCAGACTATTTGGTCACAAAAAAATTGGAATGTTAGCTGACTATCTATACAAATGTCTGTCTCCTTATATACGCAAAAAATAGCTGGGCTTTAGGCTACATTTATGGCACACCCACGATGTACTAGCCAGAAGGAAACAAATTCCGAAAGAACAAAACTACTGTTGATTCTGTGGTGATGTGTCACCAAAAGAAACTCTTCAACATTGCCTAATATCCTGCCCAAAACTATCTGATAAACGTCAACAGTACTTTGGGAAAGTGACTGTTTCACTTAATCCAAAGGACTCGATACAAGCTTGGCAATGGCTATTTAGTAACACCAAACTAACAGTGAGAATTGCTATTGTCCAATATCCTGACTCAATGTTTAATGTTTAAAGTGATAATATATCCTATTAGTAAGTACAAAGTCAATCTAAAAAATATCTACACTAATAGAGGGCAGAATTTAAATAAGACAATACAGGAAGCTTCCTGAGAGTGGATAAATAATCGGCAGGACTTTGAAATATGGAACAAATGTTGTTGTCTGCGTAACCAATGTAATATCATATAGTCATAGGTGTGGTCATTGATTACAATGTTACTTATAAGGTCGTAATTTCCATTTCATTATTTTATTTTCCTTTCTCTTCCCTTTTTCTCCCTCTTCTTTTATCTTCCCTTTCCTTGCCTTTTGTTTTTAGTTCTACCTCTTTTCAAGTTATTGTACAGTTTTGTATTGTGAAATATGTAAATAATACCAAAAGAATTGACATGTAAAGATTTGAAAGGTTCATTATTTAAACCAACCAAATAAAATGAAAAAAAATAAAAATACACATAATGGATTAAATACTCAAACCTCATCATTGCTGACATCACAACATAATGTCTCAGTATAAAACCGACAGGGACTAGAGATTGGTTAAGGGGATTGGCTACATGTAGGGCCTCATTACGATTCTGCCGGTCTGGAAATAAGGGTGACGGTAGCAACGTACCAGCACCCTTTCATGACCAGCAGACTACAACTCTGCTTTCCAGGGCCAGTGTCTCCGGTAGGTCTGGCCTGCTGTGCACATCATCCCCAGACAGCAGAGTTGTCACGGAAGCACAGGCACCGTTAGGAATGGTGCAGGTGCTTCCGGGTTCTCACTCCCATGGAGTCCTTTGGGGCTCCATGGGAATGGGGACTAATGTTTTCCAATTGCTGATATCCCCGGCCGCCGGGACTTATAAAATCCCAGTGGCACCGGGATATCAGGCGGCGAAAACTGTGTTTCAGTCCAACAGCAAGCTGCTGGTAGCCGGACTTGTAATGAGGCCCATAGACTCTATAAGTGTAAAACATTTAATTGGGTAATAACAATCTGAATCTCTGCACCCTATTCACACTCAGGAAAGGCAGATAAACCAATCACAATCTGCCTTTCCTGGGCAGGAATGTGCATTCACTGCTGTGGGAAAAAAATGTGAACAAAAATGGCTGCTGCCATTAGCATAGAAAAGGGATGGGTCCCTTTGTGGATAATTGTTTTCCATGTGGAAATGTCTGCCATTATCTGAAAAGGGACCTAATCCATCTTCTATTTTTATGGTGGCATAGGAAGACTTTCTTTGGTCATTTCTTTCCATTCCAACGGACGATGGGCTTGTGTGAAAGCTACATTATTGGTTGGCATATCATTTGCTGGGTGGCCTAACACAGGAGATTCTAATTGTTTGGCATTCTGCTAACCAACCTTGAATGATTGACAGGTTTTCATGACATGAGCCAGACAGGAGTAGGGGGAGAGAGGACCACGGGCTGCTTTCCATTCAATTAAAAGTATACCATCCCTTATTCCTAGGGAATGAGCCAGGGTGATTTCTTTGTGCTTGGCCTTGTACGATGTCTCGTGTCTGGTTGTATGTGTAAGGAGAACCGCAGGTGTCCTATCTGTGTTGGCTTCTAATTAATAGAGAGTGTTCAACATTATGGGTCACGTGTGATGTAACCATGGTTGGAATTATTTAATACTGCATTTATTAGGATTTTAGCTAGCATAAATGTGAGTGTTATGTTTTATTTTACCACTGGGGACACTATTGAGTTATTCTGTGTGGACCTTTCTTGGCTTATTGTTTGTGTGCACCTGGCTAACAATAGTCGGTTGTGCTTGTCTCAACTTTAATTAATCTGGGAGTATAATTATGTGTCCTAGGAATTGCTATCTCATGCCTACTCTGCAATGATAGGACCTCCCTTGTTTCGTGGTAAACTTGGCTCTGGTTGCTGGCTACTGCCTGAGCTCTGCTTGTATCTGTTTTTCTGTGATTTCCGCATCTTCAGTTCTCATGAAGCCCTGAGGCCTTTCATTTAAGTAGAAGCATGTTGTGGCTTCCACTTTGGAAAAGATGGCTGCCCATTACTGTTGCATATCTATATGAGTGAGCTATATTCGTGTGCCATTCATGTTGCATTCAGCTTATACATTGCTTATGTTAGTATTCTTCATGTCTTATGGATTCTATGTTGATATTCTTCATGTATAAATGCATATGTTACCTAGTGTATGTGTTCTTCCGTGGAGTGCACATTTATGTTGAGTGCACATTTGCTTCATGTCTAATGCATGCACATGTATTGTCACAACGTTAGTTTGGTTACTCTTGCCATCTTCAGCTTAGATCATGTCCATCTCCTGCTGAACCTGCCTGAGATATGGGCAGTATGGGTGTCTTAGTGAGTAAGGTTTCTTACCTGTGTGCTATTGGGCGGGTGGGGGGGCAGAAGCTATTAATGACATCTGCCTCTCAATATTCCCCCATCTGGTTGAGTCCTCGACCGCACTCTCCTTTCTTCTCTCCGTCATGTTGGGCTCTTTGGGAATCCATATCTTAGTCACCGCCTCAAGCTGCCTGAATGGTTGACATGTTTGTCCACACTCTAGGTCAGATAGCATTCCCCATTGGAATCAAAATATACCCAGTGCTTGGTGTCAATGTGAGGGTCCTGAGGACAAATACATTTTGATCCTGGAGGGGCAATAGTACTTTCCAATGTTTGGCAATGGGGGAAGTCATCACTTTGGGTATATTAGTGTACATGAGTATCCACGTTTATTACTATTTTCATTCCTACTCCCTTTTTGGCAGTCTTTTTTCACTGGCTTATTGCAAATCTTAGCACACAAAAACCACATAGTGCTAGTACTAAGATAGTCATCAGTACGTTGAATACATTAGCCAACCAGGAGGGGATCCATGAGAACAGGTAATTAAACAAATCAGCATCTGCAATATCATCTCCATCCTCCACCATTTTTGTGTGCAATTCTGTGAAGGCATCTATGGCCTCTGTGAGGGTCCCATTCTCCTCATCATTGGTGGGTATTTACATGCAGCAAAAAGGCCCAATCTTTCTCCATCCCCCCTCCATGGCCTTTATCAGATCGAGAACCTACCTGTTTTGGAGAGTGTGGGCTACATTGACCAACTCAACAGAATTCTTCTCCATAACCAAGCTGCGCTTTGGCAGTCAACAGCAAAATGGTTGTGCAGGCTCCTTGGGGCACCATTGCATCAAAACTGCACCTGGCTGTGTCAAAAGGATGGCTGCACCATCTTGCCAAACACAAAATGGGTGAGTTGGAACCAGGATCACACAGAGAAAGGTGCCAGTGTGTTCTGAGGTGCACCCAAAAGAAGCGAATCAAAGCAGGGCTGCTCTGCTGCTTGCAAACCCACAGTTCCCATTGAAAAAGGGAAATATATACATTAAAAATGATGCCGCTCTGATGCTTTTTCCTCTGATTCCTCATCACACTATTTTATTAAGGAGACTCTGCCATGCCCATTCACATTCACATTGTGCTCCAGCAGACAAGAGCAGTATCCCTGAATGACAGGCTGTTGTTCAGTTCTGAAGGAATCAAAAGAAGCTGTACTTCAGCCACACAGGAAACGCTTTACTTTTGGGATACCAAATATCAATACCTCAAAGAGGCCCTGGCTCTGGGCCAATGCCAATTTCAGTGCATCTGTGGTTCAAACAAATTGCTGCCTACAAGAAAATAACTATGGATACAAAACAAGGTAGAAATACAGAGGGAAGGAACAAACCGAATTTACAAGGAAAATGCCAGCTCGCTTTACAGATGTAAAAATGGGCTTTTGCAAACCGGAGAAAAGAAATGCCTGTTTTAAAAGTAGCATGTGGAACAAAAACGTGTCTGTGCCTAGCAATGTAAAGGGGTTTGTTGCTGTGAAACATAATGTTTTATCCAAGGACAAAAGAAAATAAAATGAAAGGAATTAAACTGCATTGGCTGGATTTTGCAAGCTCCAGAACAGGTTTTTCCCTGCTGGCTAAGCTAAGGCTTCCCCCAAAAGGAACCACCATACATTTCCAGGACACTTGGCTGATAATTAGTAGGTTGGAAAACTTTGACTGACCAAGACAAAGAAAGTTCACATACTCATCAGACTTTCATCTGGGCAGGGGCCTCTCACAATAGAAATTCTGGGACACGAGCATGTGAAAAAGAAAGTTACACCTCCCTGTGACTTCTACAAGAAGTTTCAAAGAAAAACTCCAGGACAAACCTGGACTTAGGGGGATGGCCTGGAAAGGCATGACCATATTTGGAGGACAATGCTGACCATTTGGTTTTAAACAGCTATTTTATTAAGAAACTTTTCAGACTTTTATCTTTGTAACCGGACAGGAATGTAAAGAATTAACAGCTTTAATGTAATTTTGTGGGCTTTAATTTAAGACATTGTAGCTTTCACTGCCATATTGGGAAACACATGTGGATATGAATTTTTATGTAAATAGCTCAAGAAAAGTTGTTGAATTGTTTTTTAATTTTTTTATTTTTAGCTGATTTTATATTATATGATCATTAACTCATGTTTTGGTATATTTATGAAGTGTGTATAATGTTTGTTATTTGCAATATGTGTAAAGTTTGAATTTATTTTCAATCTATACCACATTAAAGAATTATTAATTATTATTATATTGGGAATAGAAATGGCAGAGAATTGGGTATTCCACGGAAAGTATACCTGATGCCACTGCTAATTTCAATGCTGACATGCTAATGATAATCCACACACATGTATGAAGTTATATAATTTTAGGGCGATAATTTCACCCTAAAAATGACCAAAAATTATTAGAAGGGCAAAACCATGTCTTACAGACTGCAGAGTTGGATTGGCATGTGATGCACACAATATGTAACCTGTTTATGTAATTTGTTAAAATGCTACCACACCATTTATGTCAAAACTGGATTTTAGCAAAAGTACCTGTGGGAGGGGCTGGACATTGTAAAACACAGCATAAATCTGACAGCATGCCCTTGAAAACCCAACCAACAGAGCAAGGCGTGACCCATTACCCTTGATCAATCCAGTTGTTTAGAGGCATGCTCAGCTAAGCCTGCCCCACCTTATAGTTCTATGATGTCACCATGCTTTATATAAAGGGTGGCTGCCAGGACTCTACACACACTCTTTCCTGAATTTCCTGTGCCTGCGTTCCTGATTTTCCACATTCATCCTGACTGATTACAGATCCCCCTGCAAAGCCTAAAGCATAGCTGATTCCAGATTCCATTGAAAGGCCAAAGCATAGCTGATTCCAGATTCCACTGCAAGGCCAAAGCATTGCTGACCATCCCAGCAAGGCTTCAATCCAGAGACCCCAGATCTAAAAATTCAAATAACCAAAGGCAAAGCTGTGGTGTTCTTTTGGGAAGCCTCCTGAAACCAGACCGGCTTTTTGCCCACTAACTGCTTGCCTGCTTACCCGCTCCATCCGGCTGAGGTGTCGCTGTGCTATGACCAGACCTTTGCCCAGCAGTCTTTTGCCAGGAGAGTCCGCCGTCCTGTGACCCGAGCCCTGGAGTCCAGAACGTGTTTACTGTGCCTAATCCCAAATTAAAGAGCGTACTGTGAGTATCCACATCCCATCACACATAGTCTACCCCATCTTGATTTTTTCTTTGTTCCTCTCTCTAAGCAACCCTATCCATATCCTGATAACTTGTCCAACTGTCAGAATTCTCTGTGCATCTTGTCCTCGATCTCCAAGCTTTAGCGCCATTTTTCTCTTCATTTCTGTCTGGCATAGATCATAAGTCATTAGCAAAATTTTGATTAAATTAATTAATTTTCCCTTAAGAAAAGGGGTACACTGTGTGAAGGGTTACAACTGCAGCGCAGCTTTTATATTCACGGATGGCGTTCCTCTTTTCTTAGTCATTAAATCTAGTTTAAGTCAAATTTACCTGTCATTTTTAAAACCGATTTTCTCTTTTTCACTGCTCTGTTTTCCTGAAAACAAACCTCATTCTACCTTCCAGATCTCTCTCAATTCACCAGCTAGAGTCCGCCTTTCACTTCCACATCGTCCCTGTGCTGTGCATCCATCACCCTGCCCAAAAACCGCATTCCAATTCAGTGTTTTTCACCCGTTTTTTGCAAAAATGTAACTTTTCCATGTGTGAATTTGGCTGCACTGGGTTTTCCATTTCAATCTGCTTTGTGAACTGTATGCTTTTGTATATAACATTCCTGATACTGTGATAAAACATATGCATATCTTTATTGACGCTGCACTTGCCTCCAAATATAAAGAAATTAAATGAACTTCAGGGATACATTAAACAATTTCCAACAGACAAGCCAGAAACTGTCTTCTAAGAGCGAGACTAAACCTGCTACCAACTAATGAAATCAAAGCCATCAGAGGACTTTCAAACACAGCTCATTGCAGATTATGCCAGAACATAAATGAAATAGAGACAGTTTGCCACCTGCTTTTAGGTTGCCCAGAAACAAAATCAATCAGGACACCTAATATGCAGCACTTCTCGTCCGATCCTTTGCTGGACAGTGAAACTTGCTGGTGGTCAAGAATGATCAGTGGGGACAAACCAACCTGGCTAATGGCCACTTCCAAAATTGTGCAACAAATTATGTCCAAGTTGGACACTTTAACTCATCTGGAAGAGATCCCAGAAAGCTAAGGTGCTATCCTTCTACTACTATCCCCTGAGATTCCAGATTATTCGTAGTTCTGTGTGACTCCCCCCCTTCTCAGTTACCAGCTTGAATAGGCCAAATAAGGGCTGAAAAAACAAGCTAATTTCGTTTTAAATCCACATGTTGACTATTCAAAGATTATACGAGCAACAAACTTTGAAAAATTATTTGGAAAATTTCTTTGTAAAAATCAATTCTTTTTTTTGATTCACACAAATAAAAAAATAAAAAATATCTTTATTTAAACACACATATAATTAATTATTTATCAAAATCCGAGTGTCATTTTAGGCCTTTGCAAAGGGTTTAAAATCCGTTTTTCTCTCTTATTTGGTGAGGGATTTTGGTTCTGTTTGCTGCCTCTTATCCCTGACTACCTGCTGCTTCTTTCTATCCACATTGTGGGTTGAGGGAACATTGCAGGGGGAATCCTTAACTTGGGTGCTATCGATCCTAAGTCAAAAAGTGCTCCTATTCAATTTTGCTTTGGAGATGTTCATGTAGAAGTTTAACCAAGTGTAGTTCAGTAGTTTTTATTGGTGATTGCTGCCCAATATTAAAATGTGTGTTATTTTTGTGAATTCTAAAAATAAATAAATATTGTATTTTCACCAACTGGCCTGGTTCATGGTCTATTGTGACCCGGGGTATTTGTAAAAGGGGGTGTGAGACGGGTCGGGTATCGGCTCAATTTTAATTAATTGAAATGAAAGAAAAAGCATTCCTATTGAGCGCCACATCCCAGGATAAGACCATGGGCCTCATTACGACCCAGGCGGAAAACCATGGTGCTAATAGCACCATGGTCCATGCTGGTAACTTACCGACTCCGCCATGGAGAATGGGGGAATTACCATCCCATTACAAGGTTGGCGGGGCGGTTATTCCCCCTTCCTCCATGACCCTTCCCCATTCCCATTTTTGCCCCATAGGGCTCAATGGGAATGGGGAAGGCGCTAAGTACGGTACCGCAAATTGTAGTACCGTACTTAGCACCAAGGTCCCTTTACAAGTTCCTACTTTAATGGCCGGTGTAGACCAGCCGTTAAGGTCGGGTCCCGCAAAGGGACCCGTAATCAGGTGCTAATGGGTTAACGGCGCCGCAGCCTTTTACGGCACTGCAGCCTTTTACGGCGCCGTTAACCCATTAGCGCCAGGGTCGTAATGAGGCTCCATGTGTCCTGGTCCGGTGTGTGACGCCCTATTGGTATCCTTAACAAATTTCATGTGTCTTATTGCCCTCAGCTCTTCCCTTATGGCATTAAAGCCTTTCACGGTTGTGTTTATTGTCTGCAACAGCTCCCATTGCGTAACTTGTAGACATTTTGCATTCTTATTGGCTTGCAACCCAGCTGTAAATGGATGTAAAGAACATCTCTGTTCTACCAAACAATCTATGCTTGTCTGGTATGCTGTCATATGCCTCTTCCATCTTCATTGAGTTATATTTATTTTATTTAGTTATTTTACATTTGTATAGCGCACATACAGCCCTTGGGCATCGCAGTGCTGTTACTTGTGTGGAACTTAGTTACAGAGAAGTAACATTTGCATATTAGTCATATATACATAACATACATTTAAACATTCTTATCTTGTATGAGTAGATCACACGTTTGCTGGGGAGTGATAAGTGTTTATGAGAAGAGCAGTGTTTTCACCGCTTTGTGGAATGCCAGATGAGAAGTTTCTCCTTGTAGGGGTGGTGGCAGAGCATTCCATTGCATAGCTGCTACTCATAGTTGCTCCTCTTCATGTGTGCAAGTGTGATGGACCTCTTATGGATTGTGTGTGTGCTCATTTTGGGGAACTCACCAATGTGCACCTCACTCTGGGGTACTACCAAGGCTGTTGCACTTATTATTACCAGTGAGCACAGGTCTCCCCAATGTGTGGGAACTTGCATGTAGACTTTGGAACCATAGGCCCAATAGTGGTCCATTATCACAGCTGTTCCTACTTTCATGCCCGATACATCGAAAATACCCCCACACTTTGGGTTTGTGTCAACACACACTGTGCCATTATTTCTGAAGCACAGAGTGGCATCTTTCAAGGGTTTTATGGATACTAGGGGCCAGATTACAGAAACTTTGCACCGGTGCAAGGTCAAAGTTAGCACGGTATTAGCACTAGGGCAAAGTTTGCCCTATTTTTAAAAACACTGGGACACATTAAAAAACCGTTGCAACTCGACAATTGCAGTTTGGCATATTAAAACACCAGGGCAAGAATTGCCCCAGTGCAAAAAAGATGCATTTTCACTACATTTTTACACCAGGGCAAAGTTCCTCCCACTACAGTCACACACCCTATGCTAGGTGTAGACGCCTCTGGCAATATGTTTGCGTTCTACCCTGTTACTGAATTCTGTTGTGCTGCTGCCTGCATCTGCATTGGTGCTTGCTGTATCTGCATTGGGGCTTGCTGTGTGTGTATCAGTGCTTGCTGTGTTTGGGGTGGTATCCCTTGTGCGTCTGTTGTATTTGTGGTGCTTGTGCCTATACTGCATGTGATCTTGGGCATAATATTCGGGTGGCTCTGTGCTATATGGTGGGTTATGTCCCTCCCTCTTGAATCTGCTGCTAGCCAGTTCTTTTGCATCCCTCCCCTGCTTCGGCATACGTGATGAATGAGCCTCATTTTCCCACATGGCCATCTGTGGCGGTCCTCCAAATCTGGGGTGTCCTACTATAACTCTCCTCCTTGTGGAGCTTGAAATCCAAACCCTCTTTCTCTGGGTGCAACGCCTCACCATTAGGGGAAATAATTATACCATCCTCTTCCTGCAAAATGTCAGTTTGCTGCTGGATGTACCTGCTGTGTCCCTTGTGTGTTATAACTTGCCTCCCCACTTGTTGATACCGCAATTTTTTCTGAATTAGATTTGCATCCTCATTCTTCCTGTCCTCAACATTATTTCTGACTTTCTCTTGTTCTAACCTCCAATGGTGAACAATAGTCAACTGAATCACAGCCCATGGCTTCGCTTCCATTCCAACCATCTTTCTCAATTGTCTTTTCACTTCCTCAGGAAGTACCTGAATGTGATAAAAAATAATTATGTTTTTGTCCCTAAGTTCTTTAGTTTCTAGCCGCCATTTTCATTGAATATCCTGGATATAAGCAGTCGGGACCCTTATCTGCTCTCATTTCGAGAGTCATAATGCTGCACATGTCTGACGAGTCGGGATACTGTACCCTAACTGCTCTCCATACGTCAGCTTGGCTATAATTTAAAAGGTACACTGTCATTTTTAGTATTTAGTGCCCTCACACCGAGATATCCTGCTAGTTTCCAAATATATTCCGATTGCTCCCCAAATATTGCAGTGAGCAGGCTTTTTATCACCTACTGCTAAGGTCATCCCAGCTTTCATTCTCTCTAATTCCTAGATCATTTTGCCCGCCCCTGATGTGAGTGATGGCAATTTGAAAATTAAATTATTTAATTATTTTTGTCCATCTATGGCCATGGTCTATACTGTGACAGTCACCCCCTTTCTCCAGTAAGGAGAATTGTGTGAATCCAGTGCCCTGTCCAAGCGCAGGCACACGCTTTGTCTTGGTCACTACATCTGTCATACTATCTCCCTTTCGTCCGGGTAAATCAGCCTATAGCACCTTCTGGTGTCTGGGATATTTAACGGGCTCTGGCCTCCTCGCTGGTTCTTCCAAATCTAACCATTTCCTATCACCATGCTTGTAGACGGGGCCTGTGCTGCCTCCTGCTCCCCACTTTCTTTCTCTCTCTCTACATCTTCTAGCCTAGTATCTTCACTATCATTACCTTCGTCACCCTCTCGATCTTTGAATTCTAGTTTTCCAAGGTGATTCGTCCCATATGTTCCAGTCATCAGGTCCTCCAATATATTCCTTCCTCACTCTTGCAGAGACCCTCCTCTACTCCCCTTTATGCTTCTGGTGACATCCCTCATGCTCTTGTACAGATTGCTAATCCTCCTTTGTGTAGCACCTTCCTCCTCTTCACCTGGTAGAGTTTGCTTTTTTTTTTTTAAATCTCATGAACTTCCTTGTGGTGTCTATCTAAGCTCCTCTCTCTTTCTCTCTGTTCCTGCATCCTGTCTTTCTCTGTATGGGGGCGTATGCCCCATAATAATATCATCAATTTATTTCCATCGCCTTTCCCTAATTCTTTCAGAATCTTGTTGTCTCTCCTATTCCTCCTCTTTTTTCCTTTGTCTTACCCTCTCTTCACGTTTTCTTTCTCATTTTTCCTTTCTTCTTCTCACCTCTTCTTTCTTTCCCTTTCTGCCTTCTGCTTCTTTTCCTTCTCCCTTTCTTCTTCAGTCCATCTTTCTGTCTCTTCCTTATTCCTTTCCAATATCTTTCTCTCTCCTCCTCCGCCCTTTTCTCTTCTTCCTGCTCCTGTGTTTCTCAAACTTCCCTTTCTCTTTCTTTAAAATCGTCCATGCCCATTCCATATATCTGTCCACCTACCCATTCATTTGGTACACTCGCTGTCTCCTCACTGTTACCCTGCATGCCTCTCTCTCTCTCTCTCTGAACCTCCTCCTTGGCTTGTGTCAGTTTTGCTTGTAAGTCGCGGTGCTCGTCATATTCCACGTGTGTGGACACTGGTCATTGTTTACTTATTTTTTCTCCACCTATAATATCTTCACTACTGTATGCGGGGGGCACATATGTGGGATTAGTATACTCTACTGCTGCTTTTAGTGCTTGTAATAGGCATAATCCCAAAACATCCGAAGACAGGTCGCTGGTCTCGGGTGGAGGAGGAGGAACTGTGCGTGCTATACCCTCTTTGTGATGCGGATTAAGCATCCATTCCTTCACAGATGGCCTCTCTATCATCTCCCCATGCATTTACCATTCTTCTAGAATGGCCAGACTATCTTGTAACTGTTTTCCATTATATGCGCCATGCAAATAGCTGCATATGTGTTGCAGTTCTACCTTGTGAGTGCCTTTCTTGTGGCCAGGGAATAAATATGTTGCCTGCCATGTCCCGAACGCACTGTGTGTGGCATTTAAGTATTCTGTCCTTATACCGGGGTAATGCTTTGCACAGGTGAATGATGGAAGTATCCCCCATAATGATATGTCACACTGTAATTTACCAATGCTTACCAATCTTTATTTCGATATTCACTCACCCTCTTTTACCTCCCTTTAACACCCATCCCCAATAATACTTGCCCAATTAATACTACTGATTCTCACTCTGAGACCGTGCCTCCTGCGTTACACAATCCTTCAGAGCGGCACCACAATAACGCCACTCAGGCTCTGCACAGCCACCCCTCTCTGTTTCTTCCAAACATGAGTGACACCACAACCGTTACACATGCTCTGAGCAGCCCCAGCTCACTGCACCCACACTGGACAACACTACTTGGTCCACATCCCCACTTTACATCTTCCACAATACACACAAAACCACTTCTACAAAGCCTAAATTATCTCACAACATAAGGTTGATGCCAGCAATTACTACACAAATAAATACACCACGGCCATCTTCACAACTCCTGGTGATGTATTTATCTATTTTATTATTGCCCTGTGACGAGGCTTACCATGTGATCTTACCTGACCCTTGTCAGAAGCTATCTCTTTATCATTTATTGCTTGATTTCATCACAATTCCGCAATATACAAACTAAACCCTCCCCCCTGTTTTGCCAGGCCAATGTCATGCTTATATCTATGGACCCATTGAAGGTCTTGGACATCGGGTCTCCCTATCAGCCTCACGGCCCTTCACTCCCCACGCGGTGGCCTGTGGTGACTGGACAGGACTTTCTCCAGTGGGGGCTCCTGTTGACCTATGATATGCCGAATCCCATTCTCCACAGGTCACCTCTGCTGTCTTTAGGACTGTGGCAGGGATCCCTTGACACTCCGACAACACCTTGCAAACCATCACCTCTGCTACCTTGTGTTAAAATAGCAGAGGAAAGTCCCAGATTACCCTGAAGATATGGAGCCAGTCAAAACCAGACTAAATCACAGAAGTAGACAGAGTGCAAGGCAAAACCGAGCTTTATTGACATCCGAAATAAAGCGGGACAGCATACAAGCATCACAATCTTGGAGCTCTCGATTAATTAAATACAAACAATGGATTAAATACTCAAAACTCATCATTGCTGACATCACAACATAATCTCTCGGTACAAAACCTTCGCGGACTAGCAATTGGTCATGGGGATTGGTTACATATAGACTCTATAAATTTAAAACATTTCATTGGGTTATGACAATCTGATGTCTCCACCTGTGACCACCTCTACATTGATACAAATAAAATAAATAGGGCGTCACCACAGGTTGGGCGGTAGCCCTGAAATGTGATGATAACGCTATTACTGCTGCATTAAAGTGTCCACACAATCCGGAGTATGGCCACATTCACCTCCAGCTCAGAGCTAGAGGTAAATGCGCTTATGGAATGGACATTTTCAGTGCTATTGGCGCTGGCGCAATGTGCGCCAGCGCTAATAGTGCCGCTAGCCCCATTAGGTCCAAGGACCCAATGGGGAATGGGAACATACTGCTGCATCCCTACTCATAATCCGGCACTAATAGCACCGGACCGTGTAGTGGTAGTGCTATTTGCGTTGATACCGCCAAGACTGTGATAAGACTATTGCCTCTACACCCCATAATTGTCTGGCATATAATTTGCTGGGCTGCCTAACACAGAAAATTCAAATTGGTTGGTGTTTGCTAACCAACCTTGAATGATTGACAAGTCGACAAGACATGAGCCAGACAGGAGTAGGGGAAGAGAGGGCACATGCTGCTTTCCATTCAATTAAAACCAATACCATCCTTTATTCATAGGCCATGAGACAGGGTGATTTATTTGTACTTGGCATTGTACGATGCCTCGTGTCTGGGTGTATGTGTAGGAAGTACAGCAGGTGTCCTATCTGTGATGGCTTCTAATGAATAGATAATGTTCGCCCATTATAGGTCAAGTGTGTTGGGACCATGGTTGGAATTATTTTAACCTGCATTTATTAGGATTTTAGCTAATATTAATGCAAGTGTTATGGTTTCTTTTACCACTAGGGACACTATTGAGTTATTCTGTGTTGACCTTTCTTGGCTTATTGTTTGCTTGCACCTGCCGAACAATGTTCGGTTGTGCTCATCACAAATTTAGTTAATTTGGGAGTATACCTCTGTGTCCTGGGAAGTGCTATCTTGTGCCTTGGCTCTGGTTGCCGGATACTGCCTGAGCTCTGCATGTACCTGTATTTCTGTGATTTCAGCATCTTGAGTTCTCGTGCAGCCTTGAGGCATTTCATTTAATTAGAAGCATGTTGCGGCTTCCATTTTGGAAAAGATGGCTGCCCATTACTGTTGCGTTTCTATGTTAGTGAGATATATTCATGTGTCATTCATGTTGCATTCAGTCTATACATTGATATGATATGATATTATATATGGCATTTACACAAGTGTTTCAAGGCGTGATCAGGCAAGGGAGGGGGAGCGGAGGGGAGACAGAAACAACGATCTAAATGGCCAGGTGACATTGAAATCGCGCGAGTACAGGGGAAAGGGGAAAGTGGAGGAGGAAGGGGAAGGACAGTGCAGTGCATAGGGTAAACAGTAGATAAATAAGACAATAAAATAAATACATCACGTGTCAAGTGCTGGAAGGGTGCTGTAGGGATACAGAAACAATTCCTGAGTGCAAGGGTTGCCAGGGGGGCAGTGCAGGTGTGCAACTGGTGGGGAGCAGACCTGGGCCTGAGATCAGAGGGTAGCCAGGTAACCAGTGCAGCTTCAGGTTCAGCCAGGAGATCAGCAGGGGAGAGGAGGAGAGAAAGCAGAAGCAAAGAGGAAGGTCTTGAGGTGCTTCCGGAACCGGAGAGGGGTCTCCTCAAGTTTCAGAGTTGCAGGGAGGTTGTTCCAGAGGGAGGGCCCACCAGAAGAAAGAGATCTACCACCAACTCATTGCTTGGAGAAGCAACTGACCCTGAGGGTGTTGGAGGCAGATAAGCGGAGAGCTCGAGAAGGAAGATATTTAGGAACGGAGATTTGAAGGGTTTGAGGCCCCAGGCCCCAGAAGGCCTTGTGGACAAGACAGAGGGTTTTCAACTTAATCCTCCCCACCACTGGTAGCCAGTTAGTATTCTTCATGTTTTGTGGATGCTATGTTAATATTGTTAATAGATTTCATGTATAAATGTGCATATTATGTAGTGTACCTAGTGTACGTGTACTTCATGTTCTTCATGTTGAGTGCACATTTGCTTTGTGTCTAATGCATACACATGTATTTTCACAATGTTAGTTTGGTTACTCTTGCCATCTTCAGCTTAGACCGTGTCCATCTCTTACTGTACCTGCCTGGGATAAGGGCAGTACCATTGTCTTAGTAAGTAACGTTTGTCACATGTGCGGTATTGGGCTGGTGTAGGGGCAGAAGCTATGGACAACGTATTCATCTGTCTCTCAACCACAACCTTCTGGTATACAGAGCAAAAGGGACCAAAAATGTGTTGCCACTGGTTGCCACATACAATCCAGAGTTGTCATCCCTCCAAATAATTGCTCAGGAAATACAACCTTTTCTGTGACAAGATGAATGAGTGGAAGAGATTTTTCCTGAACTATCCAGGGTTTCTATGGTCCAGACCCCCTTTTAGCATTTAGGAAGGCTGAAGCGGAGAGGTAAAGACATTTGCCCGAATTCTGCCAAGTGCTGAAACTGGGATCAGCCTTAATGGCATCATTTCACTAGACTGCACAACCTTTGACCCTCAATGTCATCACAGGAAGGGGCATCGGGTGAAACTTACCCCCAACGATTTGCCAGGGTATACACTAAGGCTGCAACATGTCAACAAACAGGTATTAAGAATGGGCACAAAGACCATCTATTAAAAATACGAACAGGTAAAAGCAAACTGACTCAACAAATCAGTAGCCAGGATAGTTAAATCACAGCGTTTGCAATCAGCACACATAGGAGTAGTCATAGCTGCAACACAAAATGCAGTTCATCATAAGCCAGGCATTCACATCAGAACGGCGGGGAGCGGCAAAGTGTCACTGCAATGCAAGGTGAGCTTCACCGGTATGATGTGTGGGAACGATTACAAAGAGTTCATCAGATGTTGGGTCCAAGAATGGTGCAAGGGCTTCTCCAAAATTCCAGCAAACAGAGCATTTATGTGACATAAATCCAGGAGGAGAGGGCAGAGTGCTCACCTCTGAGAAGATGCCGGTTTGCCCGTCACGACTTCATGTCCCGGCAGGGCGGATTCAACCCTTCAACCATCTAAGTTCAATGAATTGAGTTTCATCAAAATGGGTCTCCTAACAGCATACATGTAGATTTCAGCGGCCGTAGTCAGTCTAAGTCCTCCACTAGAGGTCGCTGTATTCAGAACTATGGGCCTCCTTCCAAGTATGGCTGAGTGGGGAAAAAAATGGTGGTAACGTAATTTCCGCCAATGCTCATGCTCTGCCTTGCTACGAGTATATCCCTTGAGTGGAGGAATCCTCCAACTCTCCACTGGAAGAAAAATGGGCAAAATTGGCGGTAATTCCACCACAAAATCCCCATAGAGCACTATGGACTCATGAAAAATGGGGATTTACACCATCACTGTCACTTGTAATCCGGCGATAATTCCACCAGACCAAGTGGCAGTAACAGTAATTCAGTTGGTCGGCATTCTGGAGTATTTACCGCCGGAATACTGCCCAACTCGTAATGAGGCCCCTATGTCTTCTCATCTTACCCTAAATCCCTAAGCTTGACCATGTAGGCAAAAATGTAGGGAAAATAGCAGGGCTACAGGAGCAGATTTTACTAATGAGCCAAGGCTGACATATAAGCTCCTCGCTATTACTTGTTGGCTTCCGTAGTGTTGGCGCGGTGCAGCCAGTTTACACTACAGTACGACTCTCCAGGGTTGTGATAGTGATTAATATCTATTATTCCGAACTAAATGAATTTCGACCCTGGCTTTTCCCTTTGTTGACGCAAAACATTGCATGCAACAGACACAAGTGCTGTTTCCTCCCCTGGTTACTTGTAGATCCATTGCTGACAATAACCCATCCTCCTCTTCCCCTGTTGTTAGATTCTCCACTCCCGTTTCTCTGCTTTCTTCGCTATGTTTTTTGTCTTATGATTGCAAAATGCTCCATTGTTTCCTGAATCTCGGTCTACACTCGATAAATACCAAATAATAATTATAATAATATTATAATAAGTGCTGCATTTCAACATCCTCCCAAACAGTGCACTGGGAAAAGTTGTGAATTGCTGGAATTTGCAGATTTGGGTCCCTTTTTAGTTTGGGCACTCAGGTGGCTCTCCAGCGCCACCTATAAAGCCAAACTGTTGGCGTAGGATTAAAGACAGAGGGAGAAAGGATGCAAGGTGGGGGTCACACAGCCTGCAGGTCTTGTTTGGTATCTGTATCCAATAACATCAAGCTATGTGCTTTTATGAGGCTCCCACTGTTATTTCTAAGCAGTCCTCTGAATGGGAATGCCTTAATTGCAGCTTTAAACCCATTTCTGGTGTAATATAAATGTCTGAACCAAATGTGCGTAAACCACCTGATTTATAAGCAATGACTTCCTTCTACTAAATTCATCTTTCAAGAAAGTGTTGGCTCTTTCAGACATTTACCAGGCAATACCATCATATGCCCATGTACTCTCACCATTTGTTTACTGATGCCATCTTATGGCTGGGTAGCACCATCATGGCAGTGTCTGGCAAAACCCTATCCCATGCCTGCACAAAAGGCAAAAGTATTGACTTTGCCAGTTCTTATTTTTTAATGGGACGCTTTATTTTTGACACAGGGTCAACACCATCTAGCCTAAGGGAATTGTTTAAAGACCACCAGGGCAGGCGAGGCCATGCAGTTCCGATTTTTTCAACAGTTTGAAGATATGTGTGTGACACCTTCTTAATTTATTTTTCCACCCAGGTGACCAAGGATATACTATGGGAATAAAGTGCCTGAAGGTTTGCCTGTTCGTTCTGCTGATGGCGGCCTCACTGGTGCTCTTCTTACTGCCCTTACGCATGCATAAGCACTCAACCCCACTGAAAGAGATGCCGGAACCTGTCCACATGGATTTCAAGATTTCAAATTTAACTGGGAACTCCTCCCTGGAGATGTTTGATGGTAGATATGCTTATAAAATCAACCTGCACCAGTATGCCATGGAGTTCCCTTACATGCAGGGTTATCAGTGCCACTTGGAACAGGACAAGCCAGATCTTTGCCGCGTGTCCGCGCAACTCCCTCTGCTCCTTTTGGCAGTCAAGACTTACCCGGAGTCCTTCATCAGGAGAGAGGCCCTGCGGGTGACATGGGCCAGCGATGGCAATCTCTCCGGCTTCATGGTCAAGCACGTCTTTCTCATGGCCCAGGCCCCTGACCCGGAACACATGCTGCAGGTAGCGGAAGAAGATGCTGAGTACAAGGACATCCTGCTGTGGGACTTCGAAGAAAGCCACCACAACCTGTCGCTGAAGGTGCGCTGCTTCATTGGGTGGTTACAGCACAACTGCAAGGATGTGGACTTTATCTTAAATGGTACGTCGACTCACACAGCTTTAATTTCCTATGATTGTAAAGTGCTCCGTTGCTTCTCGAAGCCAGGTTCACACTTAATAAATACCCTTAAGATAATAATAATACTTCCGGAATGGGGAAGAGGTTACTTTTTTAATGTATTTTTTATTTTAATTCAGTTTATTATAAACTTTTTTTAAACAATCACATTTAAACCTCCACACTTTTTTTTACTACTGCTTTTTAGCTCTTTCAATAAGAGGTCCAATTCCTCCAGAAAGAACATTAGTGCAAAGGTAAGTTTCCCATCCTCCCCTTCTTGCATTTTATTCCAACATTCTTCCACGCTGTATGTTGAAAATGTGTTGAGTTCCGTTCCCAGCAATTTAATTCTTAGGTCCCTCAGTTTCAAGCATGAGGACACTAGATGTTTCAGTGTCTCTATCTCGCTGTTACACAGTCGGTAGTTTAGGTCCATCGTTCCTTCCTTCCCTTTTCTCATGTTTTTAATCTCCATCGTGTGGAATAAGTTCAGTCTTAGTTTTAGAAAAATGTGTCTTCTCCACGTACATGGGAATTTTTTCAAGTACTTTGGTAATTCGTTTAGCACCTTGTATCCGGAAGAATAGTCTTTCATGCACACATAGCTTGCCCGCTGTTCAATTGTTTCGATCCAGTCCATCTCCCATAATTATTTCTTTACTGCGTTGGGGTTTTTCTCCAGTGTCTCTTTGGTTGTTGACAATTGTGCCAGGATCTTTTCACAATTCTTTTTCCAGATCTCAAAGATTTCGTTTGGATTATTCGCTCTCTCTGATCTCAGTATTTCGAACTGCGGCGTGCCTTCTATTTCAATGATCTTTCTGTACATGTATAGCGTATTCCATAGTACTCTTGCATTCATTGACAACAGCCCCTTTATACAAACATTTGGAGTACTTTGGGGCACTTGGACGATCCTCTTCCAAAACAAGTTTTCGCTCTGAGAACAGAGGCGAAAGGGGCATCCTAGCATTGCCTCGGCACCATGTATTAATGCAGGAGTGACTTTAGCCTTATAGAAGTTTACAATAGGCTGGAGTGAGAATGTCCCATATTTTTTAAGCAGAACTGCTCCTTGTACTGCTAAGACTTTACATTCTGTTTTTATTTTTCTCGTCATTGGTTCGTCCAAGATGCTTGCACTCATTTGAACTCCCAAATATGTCACTTGGGATGTATTCCTAAGTGTCTCATTCCCCACGCTCCATTTCGGTTGGACTTTTTTTGATCTTTTTAGGGCTTTCAGCTCAGATAATTGTAAGATCTCAGTTTTTTTAGCATTGATTTCGAGCCCATTCTTCTGTATGTAGTTTGCAAGCGCGGTTAGTCTTCGCTGAAGACCTATTGGGGTTAGGTCCAGCAAAACAATGTCGTCTGCATATATCAACCAGCTTATGTGGATCCGATTTATTTTTGGCGCAAAAGCCGGAATTGCCTCCAGCACTTCATCCACGCCTGCGATAAGTAATTTGAACAGAGTAGATCCCAGTGGGCACTCTTGTTTTACGCCTCACATGGTTTTTATCCGTTGCGTTAAGGTTCCTTGTTGATCAAGACAGATTCTGACATTAGTCTCCGAATGTAGTTCCTTTATGGCCGCCAACAGACTCGGGGGAGAACTTTGTCATCTTCTCCCACTATAGTTCTCGTTCTACCTCGTCAAATGCGTGGGCAAAATCCACGAAAGCTGCATAAATTTGTATTCCTTTTCTCAAGGCTTCCATCTTTAGTAGGTTTAGTATTAGTAAATTCAACCCACATCGCACTCCTCTTACGAAGCCAGTCTGTCTCCGATCAAAGTCTCCTGCTTGATTGATCCATGATGTCAGACGGTGTAGTATTTGAAAAGCAAACACTTTTCCTAGCACATCAAGCAGGGCTATAGGTCAATAGTTTTTTGGATCAGATCTTTTGCCTTTCTTAAAAATGGGGACAATAATCGCAGATTTCCACGATGTTGGAATAGTGGCCGCTCTCATTATTATTTTTAATAGTATCACGCAGAAGTCAGCCCATTCATTTGGATGTTCTTCTAGCATTAAATTCGTAATGCCATCGGGCCCCGGGCCCTTGATGAGCTGTTTTTTAAAATTGTTTGCAGAAGAAGGGTTTACATTCTCGTGACCTGTCAAGGCTCAATGCCATGCTCTGTTTATCTAGCCTGGGCAAAATGAAAGGTGTTTCTAAGCAATGACTACACACGCAAACTGCTTCCAAAATGGCGTATGTCATGTTGATGTCTCCATGGGTACGGGGAGGCGGGCGTGGGGAAAGGGAAATGACAATGATGGAGGAAGTGACGAGCAGGGAGGGCAGGATTAAGGCAAAGTTAAGTAGAAATTAATAAACAGCAAGTCAACCTTATCTAAGCAGTTTACTCAATGCTTAGAGAAAACCATGAACTGCCTGTATGAGGGAAATGTTTATCACTGCCTGGGAATGATTATTTCAGCAATATAACTGCTTGACAAGTCTTTGGGAAATGTTAAGATAGCACTTCTCTTTGCCTAAGGTAGAGGAGGCCACCATTCACTCCGCTGTTAAGTAGTTCCACAGTTCATGTGTATCATAACCATGGTGACATGAGCCTAGGCAATAGATGTGAACTCATGGAATAGGAAGAAAAAGGGGGTGGCAGACTGGCTCCTGCTTCGTTTGGGCTACAATAAAATAAGAAACTATTGCAAGAAAGCCCCCGTCTTGCGAAGCCAGACATTCCGGCACAGCGGATTTGGCGCCTGCCATTTTGGCGTGGCGCCTTCAGCACAGCTTGCATTCAGGAGCAACGTGTTGGCCCCGGGCCAACAGGGTGTGAGGAGCTGTCCATGTCATGATAGTACTGCTAATAGAGTAATATCCCAGAACAGAGTCCTAGCCGCGCCAGGGCATTACTGTTTCCTTAAATATATTGTCCACGAAAAATCACTAATACATGCAGTGCTTTGGGTGACAGTATATTTCAGCTATGCGCTCAGTACATGCAACCATTTACAGTAAGAGAGGGTGTAGGAGTCGAAGGTGACATGTGGCATGTGCCACAGCATGCCACAGCATGTCACCAATCTCTGGACTGGCTGATGCAAAATGTACTGTTTAAATAACTTGAAAGACATTAAACAAGTGAAACCACCCTCTGAATCATTGTGGGTTAGTATAAAGGAAGTAAACATATTTTAAAAAAAGAAAATAGAAAGTCAGACTTTGCACGCAAACTCTCAACCACATCCATCAGAGCGCTAGACTCTGCCACTGTACTACCTGCCTGCATGTTGTCTTTCATTGAGCCAGTCTTTATAACATTTTCAGACAGCAGTTTTTGCTGGTCTTTTCTCACTTGCTGGTCTTTTCTCACTGTCAATGTATTCCATACCGTGCCATGCCACCTACATTTCTCTTCATATCACCTTCAAATCGGTCTTCTCTTTGCTTCAAATAGTACTGCTGGCCTCTCTCCTCTTATCCTCTTGTTTTATATTAAATAACTTTCAGCAATTGCATGGTTTAAAGCACTTATAGCACATGAGTGCCACAGCATGTCACCAATCTCCGGACTAGCTGATATCAAATGTACTGTATGAGTAACTTCAAAGACATTAAACAAGGGGGAAAATACCATCAGAATCATTGTGGAAATAGAACTTCAAACCTTGCACTCAAACACTTACTCTCAGGATTCAGAGCCATAGACTCTACCACTGTAGTACCTGCTGGCATGATGTCTTTTATTGAGCGAGTTCTTATAACCTTTTCAGACAGCATTTATTTGCTAGTCCCTTTTCACTGTCAATGCCACCGACATGTCTCTTCATATCACCTTGAAATTTATCTTCTCTTTACTTACTTCAAATAGTACTGCAGTCCTCTCTCCTCTTAGCCTCTTTATTAAATAACTTTCCGTAATTGCACGGGTTAAAGCACTTATAACACAAGCGTGCCACAGCATGTCACCAATCTCTGGACTGGCTGATGTGATGTAAAATGTACAGTTTAAATGACTTCAAAGACATTAAACAAGTGTAAAATACCCTCTCAATCATTGTGGGATATTATAAATGAAATTCTAAAAAAATACAGATATATATTCAGACCCTGCACTCAAACGCTAACTTCACACATTGGGGTCCTAGACTCCACTACTGTACTAACTGTCCGCATGGTGACTGACATTGAGCAAGTTATTATCACCTTTTCAGACAGCAGTTTTTGCTAGTCTTTTTTCATTTTCAATGTATTCCATATTGTGCCATGCCATCTACATTTCTCTTTATATCCCCTTGAAATCAGACTTCTCTTTGCTTCAGATTGTACTGCAGGCCTCTGTCCTCTTAGCCTCTTATCTTATATTGAATAACTTTCAGCAATTGCATTGTTTAAAGCACTTATAACACAAGCGTGCCACAGCATGTCACCAATCTCTGGACTAGCTGATATCAAATGTACTGTATAAATAACTTCAAAGATAATAAACAAGTGAAAAATCATTGAGGGATATTATAAATAAAATAAAAAATAGAACTTCAAACCTTGCACTCAAACGCTCACCCTCATGATTCAGAGCTCTAGACTCTGCCCTGTACTACCTGCTTGCACAATGTCTTTCATTGAGCCAGTTCTTATAACCTTTTCAGACAGCATTATTTGCTAGTCCTTTTTCACTGTCAATGTATTCCATACCATGTCATGCCACCTATATTTCTCTTCATATCACCTTGAAATCGGTCTTCTCTTTGCTACAAATAATACCGCTGGCCTTTCTCCTCTTAGTCTTTTGTCCTATATTAAATAACTTCCAGTAATTGCATTGGTTTAAAGCACTTACAACATGCGTGCCACAGCATGTCACCAATCTCTGGACTGGATGAATTAAAATGTAGTGTATAAATGATTTCAAAGACATTAAACAAGTGAAAAATACCCTCTAAAAAATTGTGGGATATTATAAGTGAAATTAAAAAGAAAATACATAAATTCAGACCTTGCACTCGAACTCCAAACCTCATTGGAGCCATAGACTCTCCTACTGTACTGTCTGCTTGAAAACTGTAATCGAGGCAGTTTGTATAATCTTTTCAGAGAGCAGTTTTTGCTAGTCCCTTTTCCCTGTCAATGTATTCCATACCGTGTCATGCCACCTACATTTCTCTTCATATCACCTTGAAATCGGACTTCTCTTTGCTTCAGATTGTACTGCAGACCTCTCTCCTCGTAGCCTCTTGTCTTATATTAAATAACTTCCAGCAATTGCATGGTTTAAAGCACTTATAACACAAGCATGCCACAGCATTTCACCAATCTCTGGACTAGCTGATGTAAGCTGTACTGTTTAAATAACTTCAAAGACATTAAACAAGTGAGAAATACCCTCCGAATCATTGTGGCATATTATAAATGAAATTTCTAAAAAAATAGTTCCTCAAACATTGCACTCAAACTCATTCATCAGAGCCCTAGACTCTACCACTGTACTACCTGCCTGCATGATGTCTTGTGTTGAGCCAGTTCTTATAATCTTTTCAGACAGCAGTTCTTGCTAGTCCTTTTTCACTGTCCATCTATTCCATACCGTGTCATGCCACCTACATTTCTCTTCATATCACCTTGAAATCAGTCTTGTCTTTGCTTCAAATAGTACTGCAGGCCTCTCTCCTCTTAGCCTCTTGTCTTAAATAACTTTCAGCAATTGCATGGTTTAAAGCACTTATAACACAAGCGTGCCACAGCATCTCACCAATCTCTGGACTGGCTGATGTAAACTTTAGTGTTTAAATGAGTTGTTAAGCAAGTGAAAAATACACTCTCAATCATTGTGTGATATTATAAATGAAATTAAACAAAAAGAAAAATCAGACGCTGCACTCAAACTCCAAACCTCATGCATTGGAGCCCTAGACTCAACTACTGTACTAACTGCCTGCATGAAAACTGTAATTGAGGCAGTTTTTATAACCTTTCAGAATGCAGTTTTTGCTAGTTCTTTTTCACTGTCAATGTATTCCATACCGTGTCATGCCACCTACATTTCCCTTTATATCACCTTGAAATCGGTCTTCTCTTTGCTTCAAATAGTACTGCAGGCCTCTCTCCTCTTAGCCTCTTGTCTTATATTAAATAACGTTCAGCAATTGCTACCCTGCGGTTGTTTGCACTCAATCCGCTCAACGATTCGGTGGCCACAATGCCCCAACCCCAATTACAAGCCTTTCCTGCCGACCTTATCTCCACTTCCGCCACACCTCGCCACACGTTCCATTTCACTGAGCCCCAACTAATGCTGGGACTGCAATAGGCCACGCGCAGCCCAGCAACACCCCCTTCCTCTAACAGATGGAATACGCCACCGTCTACCCCTTCACGGACACATCGTATGACAGTGCCACCATGTCTGGTGTTGCGATTAACATTTGCAATGTCAGTCTGCACTGACCTTCGCACTAACATAAGTGCCACTACAGTGGGCCACCAGTATGCACACCGTCATTTGAGCACCACTTCCTGACCCGACCACTTTGCCACCACAACACACATGTGATCCCTTGTGGGCACTGTACCGCCCCTGTCCTCAAACTCTTTGCACTAACGCGTGCCACTGTCTTCACACAGGCAAGCATTATGCCAGCAGACCCTCAATGCTGCTTCCACCCCCGATCACTGGATATCTAGACGCCACTAATACCTTCTCCCTGTGCAACCGCCCGCATAAGCTGAGGCCATGCCCTTCAACAATGCACTCACCCAGGTCCTGCACCTTGCGACCAGATACAACTTCTGCCCCAGGTGCCTTCCCCTTCTCCAGCCATACCCCATGACTGACCCCTTCCCAGGACACGAACCACACCCTGGCCGCAACGCCACCTTCCAGTCCATTGAGCCCACATATTCCCCAGACGCCAGCATTACGCCACTGGGACCACTCTCCTTCCCATCATGGCACTCATGGTGTTGGCCCACAACCCTTCCCATCATATGAGCATGACAGAGTCCCACTTTGCCCCTGTCTCCTCTGGTTGATACATAGCATCCTTATCTAAGGACCCTTATTCACCAACCTAAGCTGAATAATTCCCCACTGACTAGTAATCACCACCAGACGCCTCTCGTCGCAGCACACACTGTGTTCACCCATGACCAACCATATCATATAAGCATAACAGGGTCCCAAACTTCTCTTTTCTCATCTAGTTGCTATCCAGCACCCTTATTCAAGGACCTGAACCCACTTATAAAATCTGGTAAGATCCCTCACCTAATGCTAATCATTATCAGAATTTCCCAGTGACCCAAGCTAACCAGATTTGCCTTTTTCTTCCTTCGGTACGCCTCGACCCTGTGGAATTCCATCCTAGTTGCAAACATCGTGTTTTATTAAAACCACTAAACAAGTGTTTTAACATGACCTTGATGTATGTATATACCTAAATACAATGCTGAACATGTCACGATACCACTCACCACCTCACTCAACAAACAAAAAACATGTATTGTGATACAATTGTTCCTTGTGTCATGGTACATTTTGCATCGCGATATGTCACTTAAAACCACATTGTCACTTCACAACCAATCACACAGCCTTGATAAAGACATATGCTCGAAACACGTGTTGGCTTTCCCCATGTGGCCTTCTGCATGTGACCAGCACCACATGTGCCGAGCGACCTGCTGTTCACTATATTTGATTAAACCAAGACTTAATACACATTAACAGGGTAATTCATAGAATTTCGCAGAAAAGTGTCGCAAGCGGCTGGCGCAGAGTGTCCGCGTGCGATTGTCTGCGCCAGGCACGTGCGCTAAAACCGATTTCCGCGCACAGCGTATTCATGGATTTTAGGCTCCCAAACCAGCCGTGGCGCAGAGTATCGCAGCGACCCTGCAGCAGCGGCAGTAACGCCCCCAAGAACGCCCTCGCGCAAGGAAAAGCCAACAAAATCGCTAAATCATCGCAAAGGGCTGCGCTAACCCTGGACCAGTCTACAGGGCTGCCAAACAAGGAACGCAAAGCGGGTAACGTGCATATCAGGGGTACGCGTGAAGTTATACACGCGATTAGCCAGGGTACGTGTATTACAGGGGTACGCGGGAAGTTCTACACGCGATTGGCCAGGGTATGTGTATTACAGGGGTACGCATGAAGTTTTACACGCGATTAGCCAGGGCACGTGTATCACAGGGGTACGCAGGAATTATCACACGCGATTTGGCTGGGTACGTGTATTACAGGGGTACACGGGAAGTTCTACACGCGATTCGGCTGGGTACGTGTATTACAAGGGTGCGCGGGAATTCTCACATGCGATTTGGCCAGGTACGTGTATTACAGGGGTGCGCGGGAATTATCACACGCGATTTGGCTTGGTACGTGTATTACAGGGGTGCGTGGGAAGTTCTACACGCGATTGGCCAGGGTACGTGTATTACAGGGGTACGTGGGAATTATCACACGCGATTTGGCTGGGTACGTGTATTACAGGGGTACACGGGAAGTTCTACACGCGATTCGGCTGGGTACGTGTATTACAGGGGTGCGCGGGAATTCTCACATGCGATTTGGCCAGGTACGTGTATTACAGGGGTGTGCGGGAATTATCACACGCGATTAGGAAGGGTGGGTCCTCACAGGTGTTCCCTGTACACCCTCCACGGCCCCTGCAGGCAGCCCACAAAACAGGGGATTACCCTGCACACCTGCTCATGTCCCCCTGCACCCCCACCCCCCAGCA